>NC_141555.1:22488642-22736142 GCF_021556685.1 Rattus norvegicus
ACCCCCAGTGAACTAGACTATGGTGGGAGGGCGGCAATGGGGGGAGGGTTGGGAGGGGAACACCCATAAGGAAGGGGAGGGCGGAGGGGGATGTTTGCCCGGAAACCGGAAAAGGGAATAACACTTGAAATGTATATAAGAAATACTCAAGTTAATAAAAAAAATGCATACTAGCTGCAAAACAGTACGGAACAAACAAATTTCACACGTGTGAGCTTTAAATTTTAAATAAAATAAAATGTATGGCAATATGAACCCTCTAAAATAATCATCCTTATATCCTATTAGAAGTTCTAAAATATTTATGTTATTCTTTTGAATGTATAAGGGTATTTTAAGTTTTATAGTGAGTGTTTTCTTAGAGCCACTTGTATATTTACATTCTTATATGCTTTATGATTAGAGAGTGGAGAGCCTGGATTCCATCCCAGACAGTAAAACTTTTGATGCTGTATTCCTCACTATACCACAACACTTTTAACAATTTTTAATGAATTCATGAAAGTCATATACACAGACAGTACTGCTTCATGTAAAGAATTATATTCTAGGATTGCATTCAATCAATTAACAATTTTATATTTTCACAGATTAAAAGGATGTTTGTATGTGACTGAAAATACATGGAAGATACCTGTATCCCAACACTGACCCAATACTCTCTATTGCTGTCTTATCACATAAAAATCTTTCTGAGAGTGGTTTAAGCTATGTTGGAAGATAAGCCAATGATTCTTTCACCAATAAAACCAGCTGTCTATTTTTCTTTCCAATGATTCTGTGTGTTCATATAAGAAAATGAAACTATTATTTCAATTCTTTTCTTTAAAAACATGAAATGCTATAGTATGCTGACCCTTGCCTTTCCTACATAACAAAGATTCTTGAATATTTTAACTTAAACCAGCATCTAGAAGCTCTCTCATTCCTTTGACTTTAGCCTCCTGTTCCTTGAGCCCTCATTCCCTTCTTTTTTAATTGGATATTTTATGTATTTACATTTCAAATGTTATACCCTTTCCTGGATCCCCTCTCTCCCATCCACCCTCCCCATGCTTCTGTGAGTTTGCTACCGATCCTGTCTGCCCACTCACACCTCAACACTCTGGCATCCCATACACTAGGGAAACCAGACTTCATAAGACCAAGACCTTTCATCCTATTGATGCCGGACAATGCCATCCTCTTCTATATATGAGGCTGAAGCCATGGATGCCTCCATGTGTGCTCTTTGATTGGGATTTAGTCCCTCACTTCCTTCTTCATTCACTGGACAACAGATTATTATGATTCACTGCTGTCAGTGCTGTCCTTGCAGCAGGAAAACAATGATCAGTGAGCCTGGACCTCAGGAAGATAAATTTTCACACAAATGCATGCACACATGTAACCAGAGCTTGGTTCCCACTGAAAAAAGAGTATGCAAATATTTTTCACATATTGTGCAATGAACACTTGCCGTGGGATTCAATGCTATTTCAAATACTATTGTCCGTATTACTTGGTGACCAGCTCCATGAGTGAGTGGGTAATCATTTATTGAGATTATTTATTTAGTGTTGAATATTGAGAGCCTCAGACAGAGTTCTTCCAGCAGAACTTTATACACACTCATGGTCCTTTATTTGTTTTTTATTTTCTTTGTTTTGGTTTGGTATCAAAGAACATACAGCACAAAACTTAGCACTTTACCATTTTTGGTATAGTGCTCAGAATCCCTGGAGTGGGCCTGTCACTCCCTCTCTGACCCAGATCTCTTTGAATTTCTTGAGCTGAGATGCCATGCATTTTACACACAGTAACCATCTTCTTCTCTCTCATCCCAGACCCCAAACCTCCTCCTTCTTACTACTGTTGATCAAAACTTTATATACACTGATATATGCAGGACCAGACAATACCTGTCCTTTTTCTGTTAACTTGGGATCCTCAGGGTCTTTCCAAGCAGCATACATCAAATGCCTGAGTGATATTACACACCAAGGATAGCCCACAGCTAATAACTCTTCAAACTAAAACTTTATTTTTTCCAAATATCAATATTTGCTGATGACTCTTAAAAGCTGTAACCTCTCTGTATCCCTCCAGATACCAGAGGTAAAAGAAAGGATGGGGGCATTGGGTTGTGGTGGTGGTGGTCCTGTTTAGAAAGGTTCATTGGAGCAACTCCCATCTGTGCTGTCTGGAAAGCAGAATTTCAGTTCTCAAGTTGGAATAGGCAGCTTGTTCCATTGTCAGTAGCCTGGACAGAGAGAAGTTCTATGCTGTGCCTGTCTCAGGGAATTGAAGATCAACAGGGACTCAAGATCCACAAACATTGTTGCTGCTGCTTTATTTGTTTGCCATAGCCTGTATAGTCAACTTTCCCTTGGAAAATATAAGATGTCTGAAACGTTTGCTGCTGCTACAAATATATTACTATAGCTGAGTAATCCTGTATATCATTTTCTCCTCAGAAGGATAGAAAATATTCCAATCATTAACAGCTATTGTAGCCAATGTGGAAAGGGGTAATCCAATATGTGATCAGATGAGAAAAATTGAGACAGTGTAGATGATTTGACCATGTTTCCATATAAAATTTTAAAAACACTTACAACCTAGGAGCTGTAATTGTACTACAAACCCTTAAAACCACCTCAATAGCAGTTACTTATTCTTACTCTTGCATGAAATAAAATACAGTTAGTTAAAAAAGGTGACAAAAAGTTGCTTTTGAATATGTAAGCCTGACGCTGCCTTGGTTAAAGATGATAATTATCAAAACTATGATTTCAAGCAAATTTACAAAATAATGTGTGTAAGATATGGAGCTCATCTGTGAATTTTCCTATTCTGTTTGGCCAAAAGCACACGCCATCTAGTTGTAGGGATAAGTCAGGTTTATATTGTAGAACCTCAACCTAAGTATACATGTTTTTTAAGCATCTATTAGCAGGGTCACATAATTTCATTTTTTTTCACGTTTCATCTATAAAATTACATTTCCAAACAATGATCCCAGGGTGGTGAGAAGTTGTGTTAGAGGTTGTAATTTTTTCTAGTTCTATGTTTGTTTGTTTTTTCCAGAGGTGAGAACCAAACCCAGGGCCTTGTGCTTGCTATCCCCAACTGTCTAGCTCTATGTTAAATGTAAAGATATAGAAGGGAATATGTGATTGGAAAAAACAATTTGTAATTGTATCTTATTAATATATTTCCCTTAGATTTTATTTTGTTTTATATTTTACTAACAAAATAGTTACAATGTATTGAACTTGGTGACTCAAGGCAGCAAGAATAATACATTTTTAAAAATGACTTGGAGCAATATTTTATGTGAACTTGAATTTTAACTCCATTACTATCTTAATTTAAAGAGGACTGTTTCACACTGTTGTTCTTGTATTTAAAAAAAAAAGAAGTGGACTGATAACTAAATGAATTTTTGGAGGAGCAAAGTGATATAATAGGAAGAAAATAATTTGTGCAGATTACATACTTAATAAATAAAGATATTTGATTATATCCACACTAGATGGTTAATCCTTTAAAGGAAAGCAGAAACTACGAATTTATTTTTATGAGTCTATTTTCTAGACATGTACTGGAAACATAATAATGAATCACTTATCTATGGAGTAAGTGTATGAGTGAAGTAGAGAAGCAAAGAACATCATATCAATTCCCAAGTACATAGAAGTCAGATCGCTAAAATTATCATCATATTAAACAAGCAAAAATGAGTACTCAGACAGAGCCATTTAGGAATAACATCATTTTTCTATTCTTTGACTAAACCATATACGTCATGCCTAGGCTAATTCTTTTAAAAGCAAGGTTTTTACTTTGAAAATGCATGTATGTATGTACGTATGTATGTATGTATGTATGTATGTATGTATGTATATGTGTATATATGTCTATATGGGTATGTGTACTAAAACATGTATATATCTTTACATGTGTGTATATGTATATGCATATATATGTGTATGTGGACACAATTAAACATATGTATATATATATGTATATATATATACATATATATATATATGTTTCTTTGTATGGTAAATGTACATGTATAAACATATAAATATGTAACATACAAATGCACTCTATTTTATAATTTTGTCAAACTTTATTGCTAAATAGATTAGTACTCAAGCATTTTAAAAGCTGCTTTATAAATTTTGATTCATTTTAAAATCACAGTTCAGAAAATAGATTCAATGTAGGTAGTTAATTATTATGCTATCAAATTTCCTCAGCTATTTCATAAAAACAAAAAGATTTAATTTAGTAATGTCACTGTATATATGTTTTAGCATGTAACATATCTAATTAGTTTTTTCAGCATGTGATATAATTTCAGGATAATAGACCTACATAAGGGAGAAAATAAAACAAATGGATTGCTATATGTGATAGATCAGAGCGAAAGGTAGATAGATAGATAGATAGATAGATAGATAGATAGATAACTAGATACATACATACATACAGACAGACAGAAAGACAGACATAGTTAAAAGATGAAAGATCACAGATGAAAAGGAGACAAATAACACATACTGAGAATCACCGATCATGAAATAACTAATATTAAAGTGTGAAAATATCTTCTTTTATGAAGCAAAATTTTAAATGTGAAATATGTTCATATTTTAATACCTAAAGGGAGATTTATCCGCCATAATCTTTAAAATAAAATGTCTATTTGAATATTCCCCTCAGGTAGTTAACAGACATTAAATACTTAACTTCCTTTACATTAATCTGTCAAATTCTCACATCATCTTGTCTTTGTTACTTAAATGCAAATGTTTTTACATTGTTCATAGTTTGTCTCCAAGTTCAAATCTTCAGTTACTTTCCACCCTACTCTGCATTCTACTTCAAATCCTATCACTATGTTTAAGTCTCTAACAGATCCTCATGTTGTTCTCATGAAAATTAATCATGATGAATCATTTTTTATATTTACTAACATTGGTCTCAACTGGTAACTATTATTTCTCTGTCACCAACGTGATCACTATCCCCTTCTCGGTTTTCAGTACCATTTTCAACATCAACCATTTTATAGTTACTCTTTAATTGAGAAAATAAAATCTTCTATTTTCCCCTAATAAATTATGTACCAAAAGTTTGTTCCATTGAAACTTTAGACAAGAAAAACAAAGTTGTTACAAAGTGCTAATTCTACTCAACCTAAAACTGAAAGCTGGCTATGTAACAGGAATCATAGGAAGAACACTTCTGGAAAAGAAAGCAGAGTTGTAGAAGAAGACCTCGTGCAGGAAAGTGCTTCATGCAATTGTAAACAAAAAGTGTAAAAAACCTGAACTTTCATATTGAGTGAAAGTTGTTGAAGAATATTTACAAATGATTCTGAGTAAGTTACATAAGGAGGTTTACTTATAAATCCATGGTAAATATTAGAAAAATGGCATAAAATTGTAATAGAGGAGAAAAGGAAATAAAGTTAAAAGTTGGTACAGATATCAATATGGATGTTGTTAATTTGAACATGCTGAAGGTTAGTGGATGATTTAATGTGATGAATGCCTCAGATACATTAACAATATTGCATGACTCTACAGCGAAATTACACAGAGTGAGAACACTAACAATAACTTTTGACAAAAATCTGTTCAGTTATGGCTATATTCTTTAATATTTATTATTGAAAACATTCATTTAATTGAATAAAATTCAATAAGGAACCAAAGATAACCCTTTTCATTTTCATTTTTGGCATATCCAATCTCTAAACAGACAGGAGAATAGTCGATTAAACTTCTTCGAGGATTTGCCTACTCCAGGTATTATTAATTTCAAGTAATAAGCAGAGCAGTGTATCGTACTTGTGGGCATTGATTATTAAGGCCAAATTATCTCCTCAGAAAGACATCCATTAAAAAGCAATCTAAAATAACTTTGTTTTCTTTAAATATTAAAAATCTAAAATATTGAGCTTTCTTATCATTTTCACAGCATAGGACACCATATGTAATTATTTCATTTTACATATAAATATCATTCACACTGACTTTCTGATTTTGATACATACAAAATTTAACAAAGAGGAGACAGTCCTTACATTTCTCCCATTTTCCACTGCATCTGGGCCATATTATAATCAATGAAATTATTATTTTAATTAAATGATAATGGGATGCAAATGAAGATTTTGATATTTCATACAATAAAAAATCAAAAGATCCAATTAATAAATAGTTACAGAATTTACTTTTATATGAAGACAATAGTTTAATAATATCTTATAATAACCACCCTAAATCATATTGAGTCAGTGCTGGAATATGTGTAACAATATTTGGACAAAGAATCTGTATCCTTTTAAAAAACAATTGGACATAGTCAATAAAGTAGTGTCTGGCTCAGGTAAGAGCAAGAAATAATTCAAAAACTATTAAAAATGATTCTGAAAGATAGTTCTAGAATATTTGAGTTCAATTCTCAGGCTCCATATAACTAACTATTATATTGGTGAGCACTTGTATTCCACGTGCATACACAATATTAAATTTCATAGGAAATAAATATTTTAAAATTTCAAAAGCTGTATTTATTGAATAGTAATATTTCAGAACTGTAAGATTAAACTTTTTTCCACTTTTATTAAATTAGGTATTTATTATTTACATTTCAAATTTTATTTCCTTCTGGGGTTCCTGTCCATCAGCCCTAAATTCTTCCCCTCCCCTCCTATAATGGTTGTCCCCTGTACAGTCATTCCCCTTCCTTAAAGCAAACCTCTGTACGTTCTGTACACGAAGCCTCCAACCTTAGTAGGATCAAAGGCTTCCCTTTCCAATGGTGCCCCAGTAAGTCTATTCACTGCAGCATATACAGTTGGAGACTGGGTCAGTCCACGTAAGTCATTGTGTAGTGGTTTAGTATGTGGAAGCTCTGGTTGATTGGCAGTTTTTTCTTATGGGGTTACAAGCTCCTTCAGCTCCTTCAGTCCTTTCCTTAATTTCTCCAAAGGGGGTACCATTCTAAGTTCAGTGATTTGAGGCTGGCATTCTCCTCTGTGTTTCACATGTCCTGGCTGCGTATCTCAGGAGGGATCTATATCCAGTTACTGTCAGCATGCAGTTCTTAGCTTCATCCATCTTATCATGTTTTGGTATATACATAAATAATTACGTACATACATACATACATACATACATACATACATACATACATACATACTCACACACAAACAGACACACACACACACACATACACACACACACACACATATAAATATATGTGCAACATGTCTGGCAGACTCTGAATGGTCATTACTTCAGTCTCCTAAAAACATTGCCTCCCTAGCCCTCTTATGGATATTTTAGTTCCTCTTTTAAGGAAGGAGTGAGGCATCTACATTTTGTTCCTCCTTCTTGAGTTTCATGTTGTCGGGCATTGTATCTTAGTGATTTGAGCATTTGGGCTAATATCTAACTATCAATGAGTATATACTATGTGTGTTTTCCTGTGATTGGGTAACCTCACTCAGGATGATTTTTGTAGGGCCACACATTTGCCTATGAATTTTTTTTAATTGACTTTGGGTTTAACTTACTTGTGGAGTACACACGTGGTATCTTGTTGCCAGCATGCCACACACAACACAGAGCGAGTCAATTATTTGTAGTGTTTGTGTTTGTGTGTGTGTGTATGTGTGTGTGTGTGTGTGTCTAGGCCACTCCACAGTAACTTGTGCTACATGTTTGAGAAGCACACTTGTTCAAAGATAGCATGAACCTCTTTGTTTTGTATGCCTCTTTAATATATCTGATCACTTCAAAATTTACTATTTACTTAATGTCTGGGGTACAGACTAAATTCATAATATCCACCGTTAACCACTACTTAGGGATTCAGAGCTGAATGATAAATATATTTTGGAGTATTTAGATTTGAATTTTGCCCTAATTATCATCAAGTATTTATTGTTCTGTAAATGCAAATCCAGCTGGTATTTTGGACATTTGAGATTCATGCCCATACTTCATCAGCTAAATGCACTCCCTTCATTCTTGGCAACTTCAGGATATGCTTCCTGAATGTCATGTTTGGTGTGACTACCTATTTATACAGTCATGTGATACACAAGTGAGTTCTAATATAGTTTTCTTAATACTCAATGCTTCTGATTAGAATCTGTGAATTGGGGAATCAATCCCTTGTGCTAAATATAGGTAGCAAACTGCCTCTGGATAATTTTTGAATAGCATCTTGTATATTTGCATGTGCTTTTTAGGTGGTTTTCAATTATGTATTAACAGTCCACATACAATAATATCAGATTATTGTAAGTTTCAACGTTAAGTGATTTCTTGTCCCTCCTGGTTGAGAATTGTGTGGGGATACTTAGATTAATCTGTGTAGTCCTAAGGAATACTTCTTGATATATTATCATTTAGGGATGGTGTAATATCTACAACCTATGATACACAGCCCTTGATACACAGTCCTTGACCTGTGTAAAAGAAAAATATTTAGAGAAGTCTGATCCTGTTATGTTTTGACTACTACATGATGCCCTTGGCTACAATATGTCTATGCATGCTTATTCAGGCCCAGCTGATCCATGGGGAGACAAACCTGGCAAAAAATGTCAACTACTACTCAGATGTCTTCTACATATACAGTCTCAGGTACAGTGACTTCAGTTCAGGTGTGGAATTGCAGAATACTCAGCCATTATCCAAATGAAAAAACAAAAAAAAAAAAAAAAACAAAAAACAAATTGCTAAGACAAGGATTGAGGGAATGCTTTCATCTATGTAGAACATTAATTTCAGCCTCACATACAAATGTGTGATGTGAAGAAGTTTCAACCCTCTTCTGCGGAAGGAATAATATACTTTTGGGTATGGTCTCTCTGGACTAGTGTATGATATCAATACAGTCTTCTGTGACAGATATTCAAGAACATCAGAATATCTGAGGACTCCAATAGCGTAACTGTGGCTCAAACAAATACACTTCATGTTATTTGTGACCCTCACTGGGACCACTTAGTACTTGGTGACAGAGTTCTGACTCATTTTTAAGTCTCTTTTTTTTGTATCTCATGCTAACTTTTGATGCTTTCTTTCCCCCATTGAATAGTTAGTCAAAAGTCCTGTGTCCCAGGTATCAGCTCAATTATCAGATGTTGGTTGCACATTTCCTCCCTGCTGAATTCATAGCTACAAGGAAGTGTTTATGAGAAGGCCTTGATTTCTAGAATGTAAAATTTTATTGTCCGTTGCTTTCTCTAGCACCCTCAGTTCTCTCAAGGGTCCTATCAGTGAAGAAATTCATTGAGAATGAGAAAAAATGTTTGTGGGACCCAGGGTAGAAAAAATGAACCAAAGTTTCCTTGAATGTTATAAGAACTTAGTGGACAGGGGATATATTCAACTTAGTCAATGAAATTCTCCCCCTATATACCCAATGGGCAAACATTTACCCACATGTTTTGACTTGTTAGTCATGCCTGCTTTCCCTGCTTACCCAGTTCCCAGGCTTTGAAGAGGAGACTTTGTTCTCAGCAAAGGATCACGTCCTGGATTAACATCTTACTCTTGCTCACTGTTTCCCAGCTCCTCCAAGGAGAGCAACTTCCTCCAAAAGCAGCTCCACTTTCCATACCAAGCTATGAGCCCAGTCAACAAGAAAATCTCCATAGCTAAAAAAAAGTAAAATTTTTCTTCATTTAGTGCTTTGGTCCAGGGGCAGCTCTTATTGTGTCTTTCTTTTTTGTAGGTTTTTCTTGAATCAGGGTAGTAGGATGAACATTGGAGGAGGGTAAGTCTGGATCTGTTTAGAGTGGCAGAATAATAATAATAATGATAATAATAATAATCATAATCATAATCATAATAATGATAATAAAGATCAAATGTAGTTTAGGCTGGAAAGGTTATTCAGCATTTAAGAGCAGTGACTGTTTATCATGAGGTCCTGAGTTCAATTCCCATTAAACACATCATGGAATGCAACCATCTATGATGGCATCTGATGCCCTCTTCTGGTGAGTCTGACCGCTACAGTATACTCACAAAAATCAAATAATATAAATCTCTAAAATAATAATTAAATAAAAGTTCACTTAACTAAGTCTAAATTACTATGGTACTATAGCTGGTCAGCTTTCTGTGTTCCTCTGAGGACAGAAAATGCATTATCTGGCTATTCAAATCCAGGATGAGAGCTCACACATTACTTGCCAAAACCCAAGATTGTTATTCAAACTATAGTTTCTGTTGTTCTGAGAAATGAAAGAGCTTCCCATCTCACTCCTATTCTGACTTCAATTTCTGCAACTGAGAGGCACATAAGAAAATTATTTTGTGCATGAGGAGGTTGGACTTGCAGTTTCTATGTTTGTGAGAAAACAGGGGTTAACACAGAGAGGTCAAGACAGTCAACAAGGAAGTGGGCATAATGGCTATCATTTGTTCAATTCCTGTTGGTGCAATGAGTCAGTATTCCCGGGAGTTTACCCAACTCACAGGTCTTCTTCTGGAACTCAATAGTCAGGTTTCTCCAACTTCTTAATCTGCTCTACTTACTCATTGATGATGAAAGGTTGGGATGTTCCCTTCCCAGAAGACGCTCTAGAAAAACACAAGGGAACCACAAGAGCAATGGCCCAGGCACAGGATAAAATATGCTGAGTCCCCAAAAAGAAGCATGAGGAAAGGGGAAATTTACAGATACTTTGAAGCACTGAGAGATGAGGAAAGCTCTCTTCAAGATCTACAACTACTCTCATGCTCCCAGCCATGATTGCTAGATATATACAGGTAAGTCCTGGAGTCTATAGTGCTTTGGACCACCATGCTCTACTCATGTATGTTCGAAACAAATGAGTCTGAGATCTTTATACATGTCCAAGGGAGTATCCCACTCTCTGTTCTTGTCATAACATGTCAAAGACGTGTACAGGAGTCCTCTGAAGATTAAGTCCAATACTCTTCCCTGAGAGTCAAAGTTTTTGTCTCTGTGTCTCCTATTGGCTTTCTTTCTCACTGACAGTGAAACTAAAGAACTCATAACAGACCCGCTGCATGCTTGTCAATTCCTGACTGTCTGCCAAACATGCATCAGATATTCTTGACTCTGGGTCCCTTGTTTAAGAATCCAGAGGTTTCAGATCATAAGTCCTAATCCTAGAAGGCCTGACCCAAGCCCAACTTCTCCAGGAAGCTTCCCAGCACCACTCCAGAACTTACTCTGTCTGGTTTACACTTGATCATTTTTTTCACCTTTATAACAAGAAAAAAATTCCTAATTTTGTCTTCTTCTCTCTCTTGTCTCTCAATGCTCTCTGTTTTCTTTGTAAATAGCTTGATCATCCTGAAAAACATGTCTCTGGGTAAACCAATAAGGACTAACTAAACGCACAAGGGCAGCTTCTGTTTCCATAACACTAGTGACATCATACAGAATACCATGTTAATTCCAGCATACAATAATGTATCCAGAGGAGGGTCCCTTTCAAGAGCACATAATTATACAATAGCTAGATATTCTCCAAATCAACAAGCCAAACTGCCCTTTCCAGGAGCTTCATCTAAGTCACAAGGGAAGACTTTTAATCAGTCTCCCTTCTAAGGACAGAGATGTCACTGATTTATTAAATTCTTTCCCACCTTCATGTATGGATATTGAATACTCAATTTTCAAACAAAGCCCCGAAATGGTTCTTCCCCACCTTAGGTAGCACACTCAAAATGACAAGGAAGAAAGGAAGTTGAGAACTTAGGTCAGGATGATTGTCAATGAAGCAATGATTCCACACAATTAATCCCTCTAAGGGGACATCTTCTGTAGCTAAATGATCAGTTTCTCCAATTTCCTCATCCATTGCTCCTAATAAGTAATGGTGGAGGCTTGGGATGATGCCTTCATAGTAGACCAGATACATAGATAAACACAAGTAAGCAAAGACATGGGGAAGATATAGAGTAGAACAGTTTGGGTGGGGGAGTGAAAAGTAAGGAAAAATTACATAAACTTTTAAAAACTTTGCTCAGAGCCTCAAAAATAAAATGTTTTAGCAATGCAGCTGTTTCTGATGTGACCAGCTGTTCACAGGTATGGCTACAGATGCATTGGTTAATGCAGGTGCAATTTGAGAGAGCAATAGCAAACACTCACAGAACGCATGGGGGGTCAACCTTGGAATGAACAAGTAAGAAGTCAAGCTGAACTATGGAGATGTATCACGTGGAAGAAACAGACAGACAGAGACAAAGACAGGCAGGCAGGCACAAGGACAGACAGACAGACAGACACACAAACACACAAACACACAAACACACACACAAAATATCAGTCACAAACATCAACATCATGATGTTGTAGATCACTGATAAGGTGCATCTACCAGGGAAGAAAAGTCACATTCTTCTGTTGGGTGCCACATGTGACAACTTCCATATGCTTGAAAGTGTGTCACTACTACATTTATGTACAATATCCATTAGGAACATCCAAACAGGGTAGGGTAAAGTAAGGGAAGAAACTAGGTATTATTAAACTATAGATGTTTATTAAAGCCCCAAGCTACCTTTCTCCTGATGCTGGCATTCCCAGCAAAGAGAAGCCGGCCCGTCTTGAGTTTCGTTTGTTCTAGGGATCTAGGGTAATTCAAGCATTTGGGCTAATAGCCACTTATCAATGAGTGCATACCATGTATGTCTTTCTGTGATTGGGTTAGCTCACTCAGGATGATATTTTCCAGTTCCAACCATTTGCCTACGAATTTCATAAACTCGTTGTTTTTGATAGCTGAGTAATATTCCATTGTGTAGATGTACCACATTTCTGTATCCATTCCTCTGTTGAGGGGGATCTGGGTTCTTTCCAGCTTCTGGCTATTATAAATAAGGCTGCGATGAACATAGTGGAGCACGTGTCTCTTTTATATGTTGAGGCATCTTTTGGGTATATGCCCAAGAGAGGTATAGCTGGATCCTCAGGCAGTTCAATGTCCAATTTTCTGAGGAACCTCCAGACTGATTTCCAGAATGGTTTTACCAGTCTGCAATCCCACCAACAATGGAGGAGTGTTCCTCTTTCTCCACATCCTCGCCAGCATCTGCTGTCACCTGAGTTTTTGATCTTAGCCATTCTCACTGGTGTGAGGTGAAATCTCAGGGTTGTTTTGATTTGCATTTCCCTTATGACTAAAGATGTTGAACATTTCTTTAGGTGTTTCTCAGCCCTTCGGCATTCCTCAGCTGTGAATTCGTTGTTTAGCTCTGAACCCCATTTTTTAATAGGGTTATTTGTTTCCCTGCGGTCTAACTTCTTGAGTTCTTTGTATATTTTGGATATAAGGCCTCTATCTGTTGTAGGATTGGTAAATATCTTTTCCCAATCTGTTGGTTGTGAAACTCAAGACGGATGATCAAAATGTGAATGCTTCACTCCTTCTTTAAATGAGGAAAAAGAATACCCTTGGCAGGGAAGGGAGAGGCAAAGATTAAAACAGAGACTGAAGGAACACCCATTCAGAGCCTGCCCCACATGTGGCCCATACATATACAGCCACTCAATTAGACAAGATGGATGAAGCAAAGAAGTGCAGACCGACAGGAGCCGGATGTAGATCGCTCCTGAGAGACACAGCCAGAATACAGCAAATACAGAGGCAAATGCCAGCAGCAAACCACTGAACTGAGAATAGGTCCCCCGTTGAAGGAATCAGAGAAAGAACTGGAAGAGCTTGAAGGGGCTCGAGACCCCATATTTACAACAATGTCAAGCAACCAGAGCTTCCAGGGACTAAGCCACTACCTAAAGACTACACATGGACTGACCCTGGACTCTGACCCCATAGGTAGCAATGAATATCCTAGTAAGAGCACCAGTGGAAGGGGAAGCCCTGGGTCCTGCTAAGACTGAACCCCCAGTGAACTAGACTATGGGGGGAGGGCGGCAATGGGGGGAGGGTTGGGAGGGGAACACCCATAAGGAAGGGGAGGGGGGAGGGGGATGTTTGTCCGGAAACCAGGAAAGGGAATAACACTTGAAATGTATATAAGAAATACTCATGTTAATAAAAAAAAGAATTAGACATGCTCAGTTTTGCTATTAAAAGAAAGAATAGTTTGAATATTGTAATAAATTATCATAGTGCTAAATGTTATATACTATTAAGAATAAACCCAACTATCTGTATGAAAAATTATTCTTGTATTTCCTAATACTGCTTTGTTGTTGTTGTTGGATTTTTAAAAAATTCTGACTCTTGTAGATATAAATTAAAATTTGGAGAAACTTTGAAAAAAAAAAGAAATACTCAAGTTAATAAAAAAAAATTAGAACACAAATGTGAAAAAGTGAGAAGGGGCTTATCAGAAGGTTTGCAGTAAGAAAGGGAAGAGGCAGAGAAAGAAATGTAGTAATTGCATAAAAAAAAAAAAAGAGAAGCCGGCCCATGGGCAGTCTGACATGCATTTCTTGGATCTCTGATAATTTTCCTTCTATACATGCTCCTTGGGCCCTAGTCTTGTGGTGAGTTGTTGAATATTCTGCATCTTCTCAATTGTTTAAGTTATAGGCTCGTAGAGTTGGATGTCAATTGTATTTCTAATTCTGCTTCTTCAGAGGACACCAAGTTCAGATCACACTGTTGTTTATGAGAGAAGCAAGTGCATATACTGGCATGAAATGTGTTCCCATATGTAAGGACTGTTGTAGGAAAGAGGAAAAATAGGACAGAAGTGTAGACAAACAGAGAGAGAGATGAGACAGAGAGACAGAGAAAAATACATACAGAGGGAGAAAATGAAAGTATATGCCTTGTGAGTATGAAGCCATAAAAGAGTTTGTGAATCTAGAAGCCAAATTATATAGGACTGCCTGTAAATTCTAGTAACTAAAAAAGAAGCCTGGGGTCAGTTGCGCTATTGAGACTCCATACAGATTGGTCTACACCAATGTGAGTCACTAGACTTCCATGAGCAAATCCTTAGCCAGGATAATGCAGGTATGATGATCTAGAAAAACAAACACTGAATTTTCCCCTTTGTCTGTCTCTTATTACTCTGATCTCCCATGTCACAAGAGGGTGAATGGTCTTCCACATACCCTGAGATGCAGCTCACAAGGGACAGAATCTATCTTCATCTGAGGTGCTTCATCTGAGCCTACGCTTGACTTGTCATGGTACTCAGGGGTGAACTGACAGGTTACACTTTGCCTAGCTGGGTGTCAAAGTTCAGACATGAGACCCTACTCTGTGATTGTCAACACTTCCATGTTTCCATTGGGAGAGCAGTCTCACAATGGCCTGCTACTGCCTTCTCACTTCTTTCACATTCTTCATGTGACCGAGTTGACAGCCTGCTTCATTGTACTCTCAGATCCACAGGATGCAACTTGGCCTCAGAGCCCTCATGTCTGGGCACAGAACAAAGAGAACAATGTCACAGTTCACAATGATAATGCAGACATGCCACGGTATTTCCTCCAAGTTTTACTTTCAAGTATATTTTCTTATTTCTGATTATACTACTCTTTCTAGAAGGTCATGTTTTTGGAGAGCATTTTCTTTCTGCCCAATCCACAGTTTATAGTTTTCTTACATAGACTTTTTCAGTGACAAGGTTTCTCTAAACTTCTATGAAACTAACCGTTTAAGCACACACACACACACACACACACACACACACACACAGACACACACACACACACACAGAGAGAGAGACACACACACAGACACACATAGACACACATAGACACACACACATACACACAAACACATAGTGTAGTGATAATAGAGATGTGCATGTTGAAGAAATTTAGGACAGTCAATTTATAATATAAGATGTGGAGGGTTGCACTAAAATCTAAGATCATAGGATGAAGGATGGGGGAAAATTGTTAGTGGTGCTTTCCCCACAACTTGGCCACATGAACAATGAAGTATGATACAGTAGATCTTCATGGTCAAAGCCAAAGACCAGAAACATACACAGTCAATTGAATGTGAATAGCTCATCTCTCTGATCTCTAATGGAAGAGTTCATGTGTTTCACACATCTTTCCTACATCATATTTCATTGAACTGCAATGGTAGCGCACTGAAAGATATTCAAGAACATACCGGATAGGTGATCTTTTGACATAGCTTCATATAGAGATAAAGCAAGAGTGTCAGTATTCCCAGAGCTCTGTTGAGCAGGGGGTGCAGATTTCCTCTGGATCCCTTAGCAATGCTTCAGAAATCCAAGCAGTCAGTCTCCTCAGGCCTATTCACAGCTGCACATGGTGTATTTTGGCTTCACAACACCATAGCCTGTAGTTACAGAAACCAGGATAAAAACTACAAACCCCAGCAGCATACAGTTGCTGGGAAGATCACCAGAATCACTGATAAGTCTCTCTAGATCCATGACTGTAGATAGACATTCCTTACAGGGATAGAACATGGTTGTTTAGTTCCCCCAATTACTGTACAGGAAACATAGGGAAGTCAGGAAGGAGCCAGTCCCTGTTCTAGTTTACTAACCGACAGTTCTTCACTGTAGTAGAAAACTGCCTGCCAAACGGCACTGTCATTAGGACAAAACAGCATCCAACAAACTGGAAAAAGGTCTATACCAATCCTACACCTGATAGAGGTCTATAATCCAATACATACAAAGAACTAAAGAAATTAAACTTCAGAGAGACAAATAGTCCTATTAAGATTGGGTTCCAGAAATGAACAAAGAATTCTCAACTGAGGAAAATCAAATATCTGAGAAGCATCTAAGGAAATGTTCATCATACTTAGTCATCAAGGAAATGTAATGAAAACAACCCTGAGAATCCAACTCACACATGTAAGAATGGCTGAAATAAAAAACTCAGGAGACAGCAGATGTTGATTAGGATGTCAAGAAAGAGGAAAGCTTCTTCTTTGTTGGTGGGATTACAAACTGATTCAATCACTCTGGAATTCAGTCTGGAGATTCCTCAGGAAATTGGAAATTGCACTACCTTAGCTCCCAAATTTACCTAGCCTGGACATATACCCAAAAGATGCTCCAACATGCAATAAAGACACATGCTGAACTATGTTCATAGTGGAGGACCCTTTTACGGGAGACCCCACTCCAGTTGCAAGATGATACTCCCCCAAGAAACGCGAGAGACCGGCTCTTGATGCAAAGCACACGAGGCAGTTTATTATCAGAACTCTGGGACGTCACATATCTCACACAGGAGACAAAGGAGTCGACTACAATACTAGAAATTTAAGGCTTTTTATAGGGGAAGACAAGGAGATTCAGCGTTGTTATATAACTTGATTGGTTAATTTATATATCAGCAAGGGAAATGGTTAAAAGGAAGGTTTCATCATCAAGCAGTACATGCGGGCTGGAGTGTTCACAATGTAGGAGAGCATCTTATCTTTATTTGCAGAGCACGGAGTTTGGGAACTATTAACTATAGCAGAACAGGGAGTTGCCCGCTGGATGGCCCATGACTCAGCTGAGATGGTGGCTGCTAGTTCCTGGAACAATCTCTTGTCTTTGTTTTAAGCTTGGCTGGGCATGTCTCAGGCCCATTCTGTCTTGTCCCCTTATCTGCTTTCTTTTATAGATTTTATGAAGTTTTTATTTTAACTCCATCAATAGCAGATTTATTAATGATACCAGGAATTTCAAGGAAACCTAATGACATTCATCAGAGGAATGGATACAGAAAATGTGGTACATCTGCTCAATGTTGTACTATTCGGCTATCTAAAGCAATGATTTCAAGATATTCATAGACAAATGGATTGAACTAGAAAATATAACACTGACTGAGGTAACACAATCACAGAAAAATATACCTGGTATGAAATCACTGAAAGTGGATATTAGCACAAAAGATCAAATTACCCAAGATGCAGACCACAGACAACTGGAAGACTAAGAAGGACACACAAGATGTGCATGCTTTGCTCCTTTTTAAAACGAGGAACAAAAATACCTATGAATTTAGAGTAGAAACTAAAAGAATCCCATGCAGAACATTCCATACTCATGGAGATATATATATATATCAGCCAGCAAAACTAGATAAGATTGATGAAACTAAGAAGTTCATGCTGCCAATATCCGGATACAGATACTTCCTGAGAGACACAGCTAGAGCATGTCAAATACAGAAGTGACTGCTAGTGGCAAACCAGTGAACTGAAAATGGATCTCTTGTTTTTAGTTTTTAAGAAAAGATTGCAAGATATGAAGGGCCTTTCATCCCCAAAAGAATAGCAATGGGAATGAACCAGAGCTTTCTGTTACCAAGTCAATATTCAAGGACTGTCCATGGATAGACCTACGGCTCCAACTGCATATATAGCAGAGGATGGCCTCGATTGGCACAAATGGAAGGAGAAGTTCCAGGTACAACATAGGTTTGACTCCCAGTTCAAGGGAATATCAAGGTGCAGTAAAAGGGGTTATAGAAGAAGGTTAAGTGTACCAGTTAGGGCTCATATGGACAGAAAACTGGGAAAGAAAATAGCATTTAAAATGTAAATATAGAAATATCCATTTGTAAAAGAAATAAAATTTGCTAAAAATAAAAAAAATGAAAGAAATTAAAGAAAAGAAAACTATCAGCTAATCTCACCTATTGACTCAAACATATACAGGGTCACTGTCAGGGAATAGTAGTCAGAGTAATACTAGTGAAAAGACTGTGATGATGAAGTCTCAACTTGGTAGCACTTCTCTCTCCCAGATATCAGTGTCAGACACAAACTGCACCATAGGAATCCAAAGCATGGAGGAGTTTACTCTGAGCTGAGGACACAATACGTTTCTTTCCCTTCTTCGTTAGGACCTTTTTCTTCCGGGCAAAAAGAGTAAAAGCCACGAATTCTCAGATAAACAACTTTGCCCTTCGCACCACCAGGTTTTTGGAATAAATAAATTAATGATATAAACTCTCTGACTTCCAGGAACCAAAACAAGCAGGGATGTCCAGATGCTTCTGAGAGGCTCGCAGGTCCTGATTCCCACAGGTGGAAGGCTCAGATCAAGGCTATCTCTTCAGTGAACCCCCTCAACTCCTATCCATGACTCACTAAGCTTTCCCATCGATGACATATTTATTTCTTTTTTTATACCAAGACAGAAGGCCAGCTTCCTTCTCCCCATCTGTGATGTTTTTATCCTCTTATCACTCCCAAATGGCTGTTTACTCTGAATTAGGGGACAGTTAATAAACCCTAGAGGTACTGAAGGAATATCTAAGAGGTAGTTGCTGTCACGACAACACTTTTGACATCACAGAAGATAGGGTTTTCCAGGTTACAAAATATTTTTTAGGGCGGACCTAATGATAGTGTCACTGAGATTTCCCACGGCCTACCTGCTGTACTTCTTTCCTTACATTGACCAGATTTGAGGGTGCCCTTCCAATGTTTCTCCTGTGACACAGTGGAAACCTTTATGACTTACATCTCTATAAAGCTAGAGACTTCTCTTTGCTTCATTAATGGTTACATGCTCTGAATGGAGAAAATTAGTCAGGGGCTTGTCATGTATAGAAAAGATCTAGGAGTATGTAGTGGAGAAAATACTTCTGGAGAATCATTCTATTCCCAGGTCTAATCTTGTGACATACAGTTAAATGTGCTAGGTTTTCTCTGTTTCCCAAAGGCCATTATATTCCAAACAGACTTTTAATTGAATCAATATTGTATTTCCTTTTCTTATTTTGAATTTCTTGACAGGGGAGTTTAAATATATTCCTGAATGTGTACTCAAAAATTCTGACTTCCAATTCCATTTTTTCCAATGATTGTGGCAACAAAGGGGGCCCAGCTATAGAGTGAATGCAACAGTGAGAATATTGTCTGCCTACTTCAAATGATAAATAGACATCAGTAAAGCAAAGGACAACATGGACTACACAATGCGGTTCTGTAGAGCTATTAGATATTAGTTCTCTAATATTTACCTTCCTGTGTACCCAGGGCCAGATTTGAGAGTTCTGGATGTTTTACCATTATTCTTTCTTCAAGCAAAACATAAAATTCAGGAAGATGGGCAGGGAGAGGAATGGCTTGAGGACCAGTGAAACTTCAACTTCAATAGGTTCATAAGAACAGGAAGGAATTTATTTGGAATTGTCTATGTCAATTCTACATATTGACCTAGTTGCACAGAATCCATTTTAGAATCCCACCTAACACCATAGCTGTAGGACTGGAAAAAAATCATCACATATCTCCTGACTCATGCAGCTTCACTACCACTTGGCCCAAACAATGGTTTATTGTTAGTGGATTTAGAGGTTCAGTGCCATTCTCTGACGGGACAAAGAATAGATTTTATGGAAAACCAGAGGACTAGGATTTGAAGAATGAAATGGTTGAAAAGTTCTTCCAGCTGCTTATCTCTATGCATTGGAAGCAATGTGGGGTGTATTCTAAACATACTATTATATTGATGAATCCCGCCCAAAAGGAATGCAGCAGGCCAAATTAAAAAAAAAAAAAACAGTCTTTCGATAATTCCCTGGACACTACTGGGAGTTTCCATAGTGTTTTTTTTTTTTCTTTTCTTTTTTTTAATGTCTTGTTCATCGTGTCCACCTGCCCAGAATTCTGAGTTACATATTCACCACAAAGATTGCACACTATTTATAAAACTTTGACTATTAATTCAGAGGTTTTGGCTATATAAGCTGTGCTATTCCATGACAGCATTCCCAATGAGAGAGAAAATTAGGTGAAAAGTTTCTAGCAGAGCTTTTTAGTTTCTCTTTCACCAGTTTCTGTCTGTTGGAGAAGCTTCTACTCAACCAGAAAAGGTATCAATAAAAACAAACATGTACTTTTATCTTATCCTAGCAGTCTGTAAGACAGTATAATCAGGTTCCCATGGTTCATCATAGTGTTGGCCAGTCATATGGAATTTTTCTGTCAAATGAACTCTGTCTTGTATTTATATAAGTATAAACCTGACATCTGGCTTAGACATCTGCTGACATGCTTTCCAATGTAGCTAGGTATAACATACATTGGTGCTGGCAATTCATAAAGGTCTGTGGACCCAGGACATGTAGCCTGGTAAAGCTGAGTTACCAGAAAACTGCAAATTATTTCCGAAAGAATGATCTTTCCATCTGTTGTTCAGTATCAACCTGTGGCTTCAAGGTATCCATCTGATGCTTTTGCATACTCAATCATATTTATACAATGAAATCTCAGGTAACAGTCGGTTATGTATGTCACCAGGAGGTCAGTAGGATCACTGGACTTAGGGACACTTCTTGGGCATCTGGATCAGTGATTTTGTTAACTTTAGTCTCATGACAGACATATCTTTGATATCCATAGCAGTGAAGCCTAGCAAATCATAGGGGAATCCAAATATCCTCTTGGAGAGCTAATAGTTTCTCTATGATCTTAATGTCCTTTCCTGAGTAATAAGGACAATGTTGTCTCCATATTATACCATAGACCTGTGGAGAATCCAAAGTATAATGTCTGTCCATGTACAAATACATATATAGGCAAATTCCAGCACAAAGCACTGAACTGAGAACTGGACCCCCATTGAAGGAATCAGAGAAAGGAATGAAAGAGCTTGAAGGGGCTCAAGTTCCCATATGAGCAACAATGCCAACTAACCAGTGCTTCCAGGGAGTAACCCACTACTCAAAGACTATACATGAACTGACCCTGGGCTCCAACCTCATACTTAGCAATGCATAGCCTAGTAAGAGCACCAGTGGAAGGGGAGGCCCTTGGTCCTGCCAAGACTGAACCCCCACTGAAGGTGATTAATGGGGGGAGGGTGGTAATGGGGGTAGTGTGGGGAGGGTAACAAAAATAAATAAAGGGAGGGGGAAGGGTTAGGATGATATTAGCCCGGAGACAGGGAAGGGGAATAACAATTGAAATGTAAATAAGAAATATTCAAGTTAATAAAGATAAAAAAAAAGAAGAAGAAGAAGAAGCCAGGTTGTGGTGTTCCTTGTAGAATTGTTTCAAGTCTCTGGAATGATAGTATAAAATGGTGACCCAGAATTAACTTCTCTGCTTCTTTCAAGAATAGGGGCAGGTAACATAGCCTTTAGACAAATGATCCATCCTGAGGCTACAGGGTCCAGTTGTTTGGACAGGTGCACTACAAGGTGCTTTCACAGCCCTAAAGTGTTTTTGTATCCCTTATGCAGTATCTTTTCATCTGTTTCATGGACAAACAGATAAAAACATTCTGAGGAACTGTGAAATGTTGGGCTGTAACCAAAATAAACTATCAAGTGTCAAACTCCTTACCATCTGTCTCTACGCAGATTCCTCCTAGTACCCTCATGTGTTATGGGGTATTGAGGCTTTGCTATTTCTCCAAAAGCCTGGTATCCATGCAGAGCAATACCTACCCACACCAAGAATCTCTCAAACCTGTCTCATAACCTTTGGAGATGGGACTAGTGGGATAACAACAACCATTCTCTGATACAGGATTCTTTTGCCTCCCCAGATTTTTGCCAAGATTGGTGTCCTCCTAATATAAAAAGGTGAACTTTCCTAGTTCACCCTTGCTAGATCAGTGATTATAACTCTTGGACCAGTGTCTTAGTTTCCCTTTTTCAATTATTTTGAGTTTCAGGAGAGAGGAGGAGGTTATCTATATCTTGAAAGAGTGTCGACCTGGGAAACTTCTGAGGCCAGCCACAGACGCGACTGGAGAATTTTTAAATCCTTGGATGAATAGGGTCTAAATTATTTGCCCACTTTTACATCCCTCTGTAACTGTCATTCAAATTTTGATTTTATCTCCTCTGCCAAAGGGAACCTGAATAAGACATCTTTCAAGTACAAGACAGTCTATATATTTTCCCTGGAGGATTCAGATTTCTGAGTGTATATGAAATTGGAACTATAGGGAAAGTAGCCTCTACACTCTAATGCAAGTCCCTCAGATCTCGGATGGTTTACATTATTAATGGTCCCAGTTTCTTCTCAGGTAATGACAACATCCTCCAGTGAGACTGGCAAGATATCAGGATTCCCACCTCTTTCAGCTGGGTATTATAGTCTGTAACTCTCCCTTTGCTTCCAGAGTGTTGAATATTTAATCTGCATGAGCACAAATAAGCGGGTCAGTTGAACAACTATGGAATTTTGTTTTAGGACCAGGCCTGGGAGGATAGTTTCTGTTAATACACCTAGGATTCTTCCTACAAATCTGAAAGATAGTCCAACTATCTTTTGTATAGGGAGCAGGACTTTCACAAAGGAGATGTTCTTTTGGTAAACATTGTTTTCTTTGTTAGTGTCTGGAAGTCTAACTGTGTCTCATTCTTAGAAAAGATGATGGTTCCTTTCAGTTTATGCAAGAGGTCTCATGCCAGAAGGGAACAGGAATCAGTGGAGACAATCTGACATGATCAATAATAGGTGAGTTGTTATCCCCTTGCCAATGTTAATGGAATGTTTGCTGTTTCAGAGACATTAAGGGAATTTTCATTTTGCTACTTTGAATGATATCTTCTGATCAGGTAATTGTCATAGTATATTATTGAGGACTGAATATGTCAATCCAGTGACCAGTAAGAACTCAATTGCTTTTCCACAATTTTAAGTTTGACCGTAGGCTCCTGGAGTATAGTAGCCTGGGCCCCATTACTCTTCTAACTGTAGTACTCAATTAACCTTTTACTTCCAGTTACAGGACTTATTTTTTCAATGTACACTATATTTGCAGGAGGCATGTTTTTCTTTCTCCAATGGTTGCTTGGTAGTCTCCTGGCCCTTTTCTTGATTGTTTCAAAAACTAGTTTATCATTCAGATTTACTGTTAGGATTGCAACTAATGGCATTGGTAAGTCTCTTGTGCTCCTGGCTCTCAATCAAATCTCTATTTTCCCACTCACTATAATCTATCACTAACCGCTGAGACTCATCCATACCTTCACATCCCTCTCATCTTTTTACATCAAATATCTCGTGCCAACTGAATGACAAAAGCACTTTTGAACATCTGCCTATGTCCAGGGCCTCTGGGACTATTGGTGTAGCTATGTGTTAAGTCCGTAGAAACTATATTAGAAAAGAATATTGTTCTGAGGTTCCTTGTGTGAACTCACTTCCTTTATACAGGTTTTCTGGCCTCTGAGCTGCTGCGTGGAGCCCAGTCAGAAAATCTAGAAATAGATGGTCAGAACCACAGTACCTTGTTCAAGGTCAGAATGCAAAGGGAGATGTGTGGAATGGAAAGAGACTCCCAATACAATTATTCTTATCAGTCAGAGATCCATATATGGATGCAGTAGCATGTTTTTACTTTCCAACATTCTCTTCTGATATGAACAGGGCGGCCAATAACTGTTGGCAATCATTGTCGTGTTGATGAACATAAAAAATTTTTTTTCTAAGATAGAGATGAGTGTCTGAGTTTTCTCAAAGAAAGAGGGTTTCTGTGTGCTCTAGTAGTATTGGTCACTTGTTCTGAAGGAAATACATATCATAATTCAGAATAGGGCCTCCTTACTCAGATATTTTGTTCCCAAATGAGAAAGACCTGAGGCTACCTGGAGGCAAATAATTGCAGAACTGGACAAATTTAAGCCATATTTGTGTGTTCAGGCCACAAGGTGCATAGTTGGATCAACTGTAGGTATGCAAGGGACACTTCAGTAGAACAAGAAGAAAGGATACTTGGGCATGGCTGATGCACAGCATAAAGTCACCTATCCTAAAGAAAAGGAGGATAGGTTAGTTCTTTCTCCTCTTAATAGATGTGTAGAATTTTTAATGTATTATCACTTGAGGCTTGGTTACTATAAGACTGATATAATTTATTTATTTTTATTTACATTTTAATTGTTACTCCCTTTCCCCGTTTCACCTTCCAGAAACAACTATCTTATCCCTCTTCCCCTGTTTCTATGAGGGTGCTCCTTATACACCTACCCACCCACTCCCTCCCACCTCCATTGGCTGACATTCCCCTACTATGGGACATTGAGCCTTGACAGGACAAAGGACCTCTCCTCCAATTGATTCCTGACAAGTCCATCCTCTGCTACATAGATGGCAATAGTCATAGGTCAATCTCTGTGTAACCTTGGGATAGTGGTTTGTCCCTGTTATTTCCTGGGGGAAGTTTATTTTTAAAGTTATCACAGATATAATTTTAAGGAAACATGTGCAAGTCAGAGAGGAACCTGTCATTATCCACCTAAGGATACATCTATGTAATGAAACTAATTAGAATGTCCAGGAATGCTTATGACACCCAGCAATACTTCTCCTGTTTTCCAGTGCTTTTATGTCACTGCACTCAGCCATTCAACGTCAAAAAAAAAGACCATTCTAACATATAGAATCCATATACAATTCCTTATCTTTATACGTCTTCAGGAAATAGTAAATATAATATGGCAAAGGAGTGACCTGCTTATTATATTTAATCCATAATTCTCAATTCACAATGACAAATAACTGAATGATCAGGAGGACAGAGATAGACAACACTTGAACAAAAAAATGAATATAGGAGACAAATTAATGGTGGCTACAACACAATCATACACATAAAGGGTCATTTGTTGACATCTCACTAGAACCTTGATGTCTTTTACCACCACAAAAATTGACCATCACTATGAGTTCAAAAAGAAGGTGCTATATCCAGTATTGCTTCTGGAAGTGACTAAATAGCTGGCAATTTCTATAGGAAATTTTGACCAGGGCATCACAGGGGCATCAACCGCTGAGTTGAGTTTCTTTGCTTGGTTCCCGGTTGAATGCCTCAGGTTGCTCTCTTGTAAGAAATCTCCACACATCAGGGTCAAAGTCCATGATGAAATGTATAAGTTGCTCAAACTGGTTAGGATTTCAAATAGATGATGTTGTGGCTTCACAATATTATAGGGTAAAGATTTAAGACCATTCAATATGACCAAGGCTTGGAGGGAAAAATTTTCAATAGACTAACTCTAAATGAAAATTACCAGATTTCATTTTAAAGAGAATTTATACAAGAAAAAAAAAACACATCCTGGTTGACTGATGGAGGGGGAACAAGAATGGAGTTTAATAAGAGTAAAGAACAGGCAGTCAGCTATGTCATTTTGACTCTCATTTTCTAGAAAAGAGTTGTGTTCTCTCCCACAAAACTTTTCAGGACAAGAAGTAGAAATCAGAGACAGCTTCATGTTGGAAAAGATGGAGAAATCTTTGCCCACATACTCAATGTAAAAAGAAAATAGCTAGACCCATGGAAAATGACAAAGGGTGCAAATCCATCAGGTATGGAGATTGGTATCTAATGATGCTCTTCTTATGGGTGAAGAAAATCGGACAGGGTAGTGAAGAAGGAATTTACACATGGTTGTCTTTATAACCATAACCAGTTGTAGAAAAATGATTAATAATTGAAATCAATAATTCCTTTGTATTTTGTTAACAAAGTTTTTCTATACATTTTTGTTTTTTCTTTCATCAATTTCTTCATCGTGCAATATAATACTAATTAAGACAATACCAATGGTTTTCATATTGTTTCATATTTGAGATACTAAAAGAATGTGCCGTAGAACACATTTCCAACGATTCTAAATATGTAACGTGTTTGAGATTGTAGAATTGATGATTATATCACATCAGTATATCTCTGATATTGTTAAATATATATTGCATTTCTATTTGGATGTAGGATCATTCTATTTTATCAAGGCACCATTAATCTGGTTATTATTTTCATTTACAAATTATTCACAACATAAGGAAATATGATGCTGTTTTAAGTTGACAAGAAATAGCCTTGTGATGGGTATTTTTGGTTGCCTACTTGACTACAACTGGAATTATCTAAAACCATAAAATAATGGGCCTACCTTTGAGGTACTCCACTTTCATTCAAAGTGAGAAGATCTACTTCTATTCTAAATTCTTGAAATACAAAAAAAAAAAAAAAACTACTTGAATCCAGGTATTTAATCCAGCTACAATGTGGGAAATTCCTCCTAATGGAAGCCTATATAATGACATGGAAGTTGCTCTTATCCTGCTTGCTCTGTCTTGCTAGCAAGTCTACTTCATTTCTGGCATTAAATTTTTTTTAAATCTTTATTAAATTGAGTATTTCTTACTTACATTTCGATTATTATTCCCGTTCCCAGTTTCAGAGCCAACATCCCCGTAATGCCTCACCTTCCCCTTCTATATAGTCTTCCCCTACAAAACTTCCCCACATTATCACCCTCCCCCACAATTATGTTCACTGGGGTTCAGTCTTAGCAGGACCAAGGGCTTCCTCTTCCACTGGTGCTCTTAGTAGGATATTCATTGCTACCTATGAAGATGGACCCCATGGTCAGTCCATGTATAGTCTTTGGGAATTGGCTTACTCCCTGGAATATCTGGTTGCTTGGCAATGTTGTTCATATGAGTTCTCGAACCCTTCAATCTCTTCCAGATCTTTCTCTGATTCCTTCAACAAGCGTCCCGTTCTCAGTTCAGTGGTTTATTGCTGACATTTGCATATGAATTTGCTGTATATTGGCTGTGTCTCTCAGGAGAGATCTGCATCCAGTTCCTGTCTGCCTGCACTTCTTTGCTTCATCTATCTTGTCTAATTGGATGGCTGTATATGTATGGGCCACATGTGGGTCAGGCTCTGAATGGCTCTCCCTTTGTTCTTAATTTTGCCTCCCTATTCCCTGCCAAGGGCATTCTTGTTCCCCATTTATAGAAGGAGTGAAGCATTCACATTTTGATAATCAATCTTGAGTTTCATTTTTTCTGTGCATCTAGGGTAATTCAAGCATTTGGGCAAATACCCACTTATCAATGAATGCATACCATGTGTGTTTTACTGTGATTGGGTTACCTCACTCAGGATGATATTTTCCAGTTCCAAACATTTGCCTACGAATTTCATAAAATCATTGTTTTTGATAGCTGAGTAATATTCCGTTGTGTAGATGTACCACATTTTCTGTATCCATTCCTTTGTTGAAGGGCATCTGGGTTCTTTCCAGCTTCTGGCTATTATAAATAAGGCTGCGATGAACATAGTGGACCATGTGTCTTTTTTATATGTTGGGGCATCTTTTGGGTATATGACCAAGAGAGGTACAGCTGGATCCTCAGGTAGTTTAATGTCCAATTTTCTGAGGAACCTCCAGACTGATTTAAGAAGTGGTTGTTCCAGTCTGTAATCCCACAAAAAATGGAGGAGTGTTCCTCTTTCTCCACATCCTCACCTACATCTTATATCTCCCGAGTTTTCATCTTAGCCATTATGACTCTTGTTAGGTGGAATCTCAGGTTTGTTTTGATTTGGATTTCCCTTATGACTAAAGATGCTGAACATTTCTTTAGGTGTTTCTCTGCCATTCGATATTCTTCAGCTGTAAATTCTTTGTTTTACTCTGAACCCCATTTTTCAGTAGGGTTATTTGTCTCATGCAGTCTAACTTCATGGGTTCTTTGTATATCTTGGATAAAAGCTCTCTATCAGTTGTAGGATTGGTAAAGACCTTTTCCAAATCTCTTGGTTGCTGTTTTGTCCTAACCCTCGTGTCCTTTGCCTTACAGAAGCTTTGCAGATTTATGAGATCCCTTTTGTTGATTCTTGATCTTAGAGCATAAGTCATTGGTGTTTTCTTCAGGAAATTTTCTCCAGTGCCCATGTTTTCAAGATACTTCCCCAATTTTCTTCTCTTAGTTTGAGTGTATCTGGTTTGATGTTGAGGTCCTTGATCCAGTTGGACTAAAGGTGTCTACAAAGCAGTAAGAATGGATCAATTTGCCTTTTTCTACATGCTGACCTCCAGTTGAACCAGCACCATATGCTGAAAATGCTATCTTTTTTTCCATTGGATGGTTTTGGCTCCATTCGGAAAATTAAGTGACCATGGGTGTATGGGTTCATTTCTTGGTCTTCAGTTCTATTCCACTGGTTTATTTGGCTGCCTCTGTCTGAATGCCATACAGTTTTTATCACTGTTGCTCTGTAATACTGCATGAGTTCAGGGATAGTGATTCCCAGGGAAGTAATTTTATTTTTCAGGACAGTTTTAGCTATTCTGTGTTTTTTGTTATTCCAGATGAATTTATGAATTGTTCTGTCTAACTCCATGAAAATGGATTGGAATTTTGATGGGTATTGGAATGAAGCTGTAGATCTCTTTTGGTATAATGGCCATTTTTACTATATTAATCCTGCCAGTCCATGAGCATGGGAGATATTTCCTTTTTCTGAAATCTCCTTCACTTTCTTCAGAGACTTGGTGTTCTGCTCATATGCTTATATTTTTTACTTGCTTGGATAAAGTCACCCTGAGATATTTTATATTACTTAGTGCTATTGTGAAGGGTGTCTTATCCCTAGTTTCTTTCTCTGCCTGTTTAGCTTTTGTGCAGACTTATTTTTATATCCGGCCACTTTGCTGAAATTATTTATCAGGCTTTCCAATTCTCTGGTGGTACTTTTGAGGTCACTAAGTATACTATTATATCATCTACAAACAGTGCTATTTTTAGTCCTTCCTTTCCAATCTATATCCCTTTGACCTCCTTCAGTGTCTCCTAGCTCTGACTAAGATGTCTAGAACTATAATGAATAAGTTGTGAGAGACTGGGCAGGCTTGTCTAGTCGCTGATTTCAGTGTGATTTTTTAAGTTTCTCTCTACTTAGTTTAATGTTAGCTATGTATTTGCTGTATACATTTAGGTATGGGCCTTAAGTTGATGTACTTTCCAGTACTTTTATCATGAAGGGGTGTTGAATTTTGTCAAATGTTTTATCAGCATCTAATGAAAAGATCATTGGGTTTTTATCTTTGAGTGTGATTATATAATGGATTACTTTGATGGTTTCCATATACAACACCATCCCTGCATGCCTGGGATAAAACCTACTTGATCATGATGGATGATTTTTTTGATATGTTCTTGGACTCGGTATTTTTGCAACGATATTCATAAGGGAAATTGGTCTGAAGTTCTCTTTTTTTTGTTGCGTCTTTTTGTGTTTTAGGTATAAGAGAAATTGTGGCTTCATAAAAGCAATTAGGTAGTGCTCTGTCTGTTTCAATATTGTGGAATAGTTTGCAGAGTACTAGTATGAAATTTTCTATGAATTTTGGATAGATTTCTGCACTAACCCATCTGATCCTGGACTCTTTTTGGTTCGGAGGCTTGTAATAACTGCTTGTATTTATTTAGCAGTTATTGGTTGTTTAAATGGTTTTTCTGTTCCTGATTTAGCTTTGGTACCTGGCATTTGTCTAGAAAATTGTCATTTTTTTTCCATTTTTCAAGTTTTGTTGAATATAGTGTTTTGTAGGACGATCTGATGACTTTTTTTTAAAATTTGCTCTGATTCTGCTGTTATGTCTCCCTTTTCATTTCTTATTTTGTTAATTTGTACACACTCTGTGGGCCTTCTGGTTATTCTGGCTATGGGTTAATGTATCCTGTTGATTTTCTCAAAGAACAAGCTTTTGGTTCTGCTCATTCTTTGTATGGTCCCCTTTTTTCTTCTTGGTTGATTTCAGCTCTGAGTTTGATTATTTCCTGACTTCTACTACTCCTGTGCATATTTGCTTCTTTTTCTTCTAGAGTTTTAGGTGTGCTGTCAAGTTCTTGATGTATGCTCTCTCCCGTCTTTATGCAGGCACTCAGAGATACGAGTTTTCCTTTTAGCACAGCTTTCATTTGTCCCAAAAGTTTGGGTATATTGTACGATAATTTTCATGAAATTCTAAGAAGTCTTTAATTTCTTTCTTCATTTCTTCCTTGACCAAGTTATCATTGAGTAGAGCACTGTTCAACTTCCATGTATATGTTTGTGTTCTTTCCTAATTGTTATTGAAGAACAACCTTAGCTCATTGTGGTCTTATACAATGAATTGGATTATTTCTATATCTGTATCCTTTGAGACCTGTTTTTTGATATGATCAATTTTGGAGAAAGTGCCAAGAAGTGGTGAGAAGAAGTTATATCCTTTTGTTTTATGTTAGAATGTTCTAAAATATCTGTTAAGTCCATTTTGTTTATAAATTCTGTTAGTCTGTCTATGTCTCTGTTTAATTTCTGTTTCTGTGATCTGTCCAGTGATGAGAATGGGGTGGTGAATTCTCCTACCTTTATTGTTTGCGGTGCAATACGTCCTCTGAGGTTTAGTAAGGTTTCTTTTATGTATGCAGGGGCCCTTGTATTTGGGGCATAGATATTTAGGATTTCGAGTTCATCTTGGTGCATTTTTCCTTTGATGAATATGAAGTGCCCTTCCTTAAGCTTTTTGATGACTTTTTGTTGAAAGTCGATTTTATATAATAATAGATCATCAGACCATTTGCTTGGAAAGTTGTTTTCCAGTCTTTTACTCTGAGGTAGTGTCTGTCTTTATCTCTGAAGTGTGTTTCCTGTATTTAAAAATGCTGGGTCCTCATTACATATCCAGTTTGTCAATCTGTGTCTTTTAGGTGGGGAATTGAGTCCATTGAAGTTGAGAGATATTAAGGAATCGTGATGGTCACTTTCTCTTTTTTTTTCATAATTGGAGGTTAGTTTACTTATGTGTGCTTCTGTTTGTTTTGTTGTGAAAAGAATAATTTCTTGCTTTATCTATGATTTTACTTGCCTCCTTGTGTTGGGGTTTGCCCCTTAGTGTCCTTTGTATTACTGGATATGAAGAAAGATATTGTGTAAATTTGGTTTTGTCATGGAATATCTTAGTTTCTCCATCTATATTAATTGACAGTTTTGCTGGATACAGTAGCCTTGGATGGCGTTTGTGTTCTTATAGTGTCTGTATGACATCTGTCATAGTCTATGGTGAGAATTCTGGTGTAATTCTGATAGGTTTGACATTATATGTTATTTAACCTTTCCCTTACTGCTTTTAATATTTTTATTTGTTTTGTGCATTTGGTGTTTTGACTATTATGAGATGGGAGGATTTCCTTTTCTGGGCCAATCTTTTTGGAGTTCTGTAGACTTTGTGTATGTTTATGGGGATCTCTTTCTTCAGATTAGGGAAGTTTTATTCTATAATTTTGTTGAAGCTATTACTGTCCCTTGATGTTGGCAGTCTTCACTCTCTTCCATACCTGTTATCCTTAGGTTTGATCTTCTTATTGTGTCCTTGATTTCCTGTATGTTTTGGGCTAGGAGCTTTTTCTGTTTTACATTATCTTTGACAGTTGTGTCAATGTTTTCTAAGGAATCTTCTGCTCTTAGATTATGTCTTCCATCTCTTTTATCCTGTTGGTGACACTCACATCTATGACTCCTGGTCTCTTTCCTAGGTTTTCCATCTCCAGGGTTGTCTTCCTTTGTGCGTTCTTTTTTGTTTCTATTTCCATTTTTAAATCCTGGATGGTTTTGTTCATTTCCTTCCCCTGTTTTGTTGTTTTTTCAGTAGTTCTTTAAGGTATCTTTTTGTTCCCTCTTTATGGGATTCTACTTGTTTACTTCTGTATTTTCTATTGTCCTGTATTTTCTTAAGGGAGTTATTTATGAACTCCTTAACATCCTCAATTGTCATGATCAAATGTGAACTTAAATCTAGATCTTGCTTTTCTGAATTGTTTGGATAACCAGTATTTGCTTCCGTGGGAGATTTGGGCTCTGATGAGCCTAAGTAGTCTTGATTACTGTTGTTTGAGTTCCTGTTTTTGCCACTTTCCATCAGGTTGCCTCTGAATTTAGCTTGCTTTCCTCTTTCTGACAGTGGCTTGACTGTCCTGTAGGCTCATGTGTCAGGACTGCTGTAAACCTGTTTTCCTGTTTTTTTTTTTGTTTGTTTGTTTTGTTTTGTTTTTTCTTTTTTATATTTACCCAGTTATGGGAACAGAGAATTCTGCTCTCATGTGTGCAGTTGCTCTTGTCCACTGACTTTCAGCTGTCCTTGTGAGCAGGAAGCAGAAGGAACTTACCATATTTTTCCTAGAACCTTCTGTGTGGGGAGGGGGCACAGAAGGAACAAGGTGTTTTCTCTTGAGTCAGGAATCTGGGCAGATAGTAGTCTCCTCTGTTTTCCCAGGAGTATCTGCTTTTCTGAAGGTCTAGTTCCCCACCCTCAGGATTTGGGTTCTGGGAGTTGTTTGACCAGTTCAGGTCAGATCCCGTCACAGTCTGGCATATGATACTCCTGCAGTTTAACTCCCCCTATATTCCTGTCTCCAGAGACACTATGTTGTTTTGTCTTGGGCCAGATATGTGGGCAATGGAGGGCAGAATTGCCCACACTCCTGGGTGCTCAGATCTCTCTCCCACAGCATCTAGGAGCAGGGAGTTCTGGGTCAGGAGTAGCGAAGCTCAGGAGCCAACTAGAAACTGGAAGTGCCTGCTCCCAGAGGAGTTCTGCCTTTTCGTGTCCTGAGTCCACCAATCAGATCACTTAGAGCAGAAAATTTTGATTCACCTCTGGTCTCAGGCCTGAAGGTCCCTATGCACAGGAGGCCCAGATGGAGCTTTTTTTTTTTTTGAGTCAGGAATGTGAACAGAGTTCTCAGGGGTTTCCAAAACTCTTATGATCTATGTCTTCCCCACCCTAACGAGAGTTGGGCGTAGGATGCTTTTTGGACCATTTCAGATCTAGGTGCAGATTGGACTGCAGGGCTCATGTAGCTTGACTGCTCCTATGTTTATGTATCCAGAGGCACTATGCAGTTTCCTCATGGGCTAGAGATGTGGGCACATGTGGGCATAAGTGGCAATCTCTCCTTCCATGAGGTCTCAGTATTGCCCACTCTTCTGGGTGATAAGCTCTCTGTCCCAAAGTCTTTCCAAGGAGTTTCAAATGTTCAATCCCTGTCCTACAATTCTACAATCTTTCCAATAATCCTCCAAATCATTGGTGAATACCCCTCTGGTAAAGGGGAGGTACAACAGGCCCCATCAGACAAAGAGCTCTGCAAAAGTTCTTCTCTTAAAGGTATTCTCAGTGATTTCTCATATTTCACAAATGGATTAAGTCCTGCGACCTCTCCACATGAGACTTTAAAACATTTGCCAGCTGCCAAAGCAGGACAGAGAGCTATGACCACTCACAAAGACCATCAAAGATGTGCCCCATCTCCACCAACGTGCGTTATGCAATCTGCTTCGAGTAAAATGAGTTTGAAACCTGGTTCTGCTGACAAAGGGGATTTCAGAACTTCCCTATTAAACCAAGAGGACCTCAAAGTCCTCCACTATTAAAAATGGGCTTAAATCATCACTTATGGTCCTAGGGGGTCAAAATACAGTCACAAATCCCCACGTGAACCTCATAACACACATACCAGCCCAAGCAGAGATAAAACTTTCTGCATGTACACCATTAGATAAAGGACCATTGCCAGTTTCATAAGGGGTCTTGAGAGTTCCACACCCACGCAAGATGTGGAAAAAAATTCTAAGTTCACCCAAGGGACTCTTCTGCCTTCTGCACATAAAAAATGTGATTTAGCACCCTCAACATCTCATCCAGTACTTCTAATGTCCCTATAAAACAGGGAATTATTCACATATCCTCTACCACTGAAAAGGATCCTCCTGACGTCATAAGGCCAAAAAAGAGCCAAGTTATCACAACACACAGTCAATGAACCATGCAGACTCCATATTTATACAATGTAGAGAGAAGATGAACCATCCCCTACCTCCTCAGTGGACTGGAGTCATTCTTTCCTGAAAGGAGAGGCTACAAAATTTTCCACATATACATCAGAGATTCTAGAATTTCCGAAAGCTGAGCAGGATGCTCTGAGTAGTAGTCTATCGCTTAAAGAGACTGTGGGACAAGAAACATCTACAAAAGGAGTTCTACCCATAGCCACATCTTTAGAAACGGCTTGTGAATGTGACACATGTACAAAAGACGTTCTAGGACATATTCCATCTGTAGAGAAGGTTATGGATTTAACCATATGACAACGAGAGGGGGGAACATGATAAGCAAACACCAGTGTCTGTAGGATCCTCAATATCTGAAGAAAGGTATTCCTTGTATTCGATTTGTGCAAAAGAATGCATATGACATCCGCAAGTTTCACAGGAAGCTATGGGAATTTCCTTATCTTCACAAGATCAGCCATCTTTCCCAACTAATGAAGATGGTTCACACACTTCCAAATGTGCAGAAAGAGTTGCCAGTCCATCTTTATACCCAAAAGCATACCCAGAACATCTGCATATGCCTAAAAGACTCTGGATTTTACCTTATGCCCTGAAGGGGCCTTGGAAGCCATTTTGCCTATCAAGCAGGCTAGGGAAACTGACACTTCTATACAAAAGACTGTTTCCATTTCTCCAGCAGAAATGAAACTTCTTAGAACTTCCACAATTACACAACGATGTGTAGAAACATCCTTATCTGCTCATGAGGCTCCCAGACCTTTCACATATGTCCATGATGCTCTAGGAGAAGTCACATCTTCAGAGGTAGCTCTAATACCTACCCCCCCATTCTGATATCACAGTGAGGATTTCTACACATATAAATGGTACATTAAGTCCTTCCTCATCTGAGAAGGATGTCTTAGGATCTACTGCATTTAAACACAATGCTTTACAACTATCCCCATCTACCCAAGTAGATTTATTTCACATGTCCACTCTGGGGAGAAATAGTCGACCATCTCCCTCTACGAAAGTGGACCACAGGCATCCAGTTTCTAGAAAGAAAGGGTTAAGATTTGATCCTTCTGATGGAGTCTTCAAAAATTACTCCTCTAAGGAAGAAAGTTTCAACTTTCCCCTTCTGCCAAAAGGGATCTTGTGCCATTTTCTGCTGTCAAAGAGACAACAAAAGCAACAACTACTCCTCAGTTTTGTCCCACACACTTTCCCCATCTATCCAAAAGGCCTTGGTATTTTCCAATAAATGATGAAGGAATTTTGGAAAGTTTCCAATCCTGACAAGAGTATGCTGTACATTCCATATTGTCACAAGATGCTTTAGTAACTCCTCCTTCTACCAAAAAGGCATGTTCACTGTCTGCCCTAGAGTTTCAGGGAATTTCTTCACCCCTCTCTAGGGCTCCAGAAAGTGTTCTCCGTCCACAAAGTAATTTGTCATTTTGCAAATTAGATTTCAAAAATACAAAACCTTTTTTATATATCCAAAGGTCTGAGGGAAAGCACACACCAAAAAAAAAAATCATTTAGACCTTGTGCCATTAGCCAAAGTATATCAGAAAAATTCCATGTCTTCTAAAGCATCTAAAAATCAATCTGGAAACATCTAAAAATCAATCTGGTTCTAGCACTCTTCCTAGGAAACATTTACCATCAGCCAAACAATACCCAGGAATATCAAAATCTAAAAAGGGGTATCTAGAAACTTTATCATCTGCCCAAACGTCTTTAGGATGTTCATCAACTACTCCAAGAGCTCGGTTAACCTAGAGAACAAATGAACTAAAGCCGTCTTCCCAGGGTGTTTTCCCAATAACCACATATTTCTTCCTTTCTTTTATACCAAGACAGAAGGCCAGCTTCCTTCTCCCCATCTCTGATCTCTTCATCCTATTTGTCCTCCCTCCCAAATGCCTCTTTACTCTGAATTAGAGGCCAATTAGTAAAACATAGATATATAGAAGGAATATCTGAGAGGCAGTGGCTGACAAGACAATACTTGTGACGTCACAGATGAAGCTAGGGATCTCCAGGATACCAAAGATTTTTCAGGCAGGGCCTAATGATGATGTCACTGAGAACTGCCATGGCCTACCTGCTGAACAGCTTTCCTTACATTGACCAGATTTGGAGGTGCCCTCTCCAGGAGTGTCTCCTGTGACACAGTAGAAACCTTTACCTGCTATATCTCTCTAAAGCTAGAGAATTCTCTCTGCTTCATTAGTGGTTACATGCTGTGAATGAAAAAAGTCAGGGGCTCATCATGGGTAGAAATGATCTAGGAACACGTAAGGAAGGAGATTCTTCTGGATATTTATTTTTTCCCAAGTCCAATCCTGTGACATTAAGTTCAATTCCCTAGGTTTTCTCTGTTTCTCAGGAGCCAGTATTTTCCCTACAGACCTTTAAGGAGTGAATATTGTGCTACATTTTCTGATTGTACATTCATTGACAGGGCACATTATATATATTTGTGCATGTGTACTCAAAATTTTCATTTTTTCCAATTCCATTTTTTGCAATGAATTTAGCAACAAACTGGGCCCAGCTATAGAGTGAATATAACCTTGAAAATATTGTATACCTCCTTCAAATGACAAACTCCCAAATCCTTATTTTACCCAAAAAATTACCAGACATCACTAAACATGGACTATAGAATGTGGTTCTGTAGTTCTATTAGATATCAGTTCTCTAATATTTACCTTCCTGTGGTCCCAGGCCAAGACTTGAAGGTTTTGGATGTTTTACCATGATTCTTTCTTCAGACATTATAAATAATCCTGAATGTGTACTCAAAAATTGTTTTGCAACTGATTTTTTGCAATAATTTTGGCAACAAAGGGGGCACAGCTATAGAGTGAATATAAAAGTATAAATATTGTGTACCTTCTTCAAATGATAAACTTCCAAATTCTTATTTTATCCAAAAATTACAAGGCATCATTAAAGCAAAGGACAGCATGGGCTATAGAATGTTTTTTTGAAGTCCCAGTAGATATCGGTTCTGTAATATCTACGTTCATGTGTTCCCAGGAAGAGACTTGAAGGATTTGGAAGGTTTGGCATGATTCTTTCTTCAGGCCAAACAAGATTCAGGAGGATGTGCAGGATTAGGAATGGCTTAGATACAATGAAACCTCAGCTTCATTAGATTCATAAGAACAGAAGAGAGTCTATTTGGCACTGTCATTTGTGGATTCTACTTTCTTGACCTTGTTTCCCAGAATCCAAGTTAAAAATCCATCTAACCTCATAGCTGTATATATATATATATATATATATATATATATATATATATATATATATATGAGAGAGAGAGAGAGAGAGAGAGATATCAGCCACCAAAACTAGATAAGATTGATGAAGATTATAATTGCATGATTTGAAAAAATGTATATAGGTCTTTCCGGAGAGACACAGCTATAGCATATCAAATACAGAAGTGAATGGTAGTGGCAAACCAGTGAACTGAAAACAGATCTCTTGTTGGTAGATTTTGAGAAAGGATTACAAGAGCTGAAGGTGCTTTCAAACCGATAAGAAAATCAATGCCAATGAAACAGAGTTTTCTGGTACTAAATGGATATTGAAAGATTGTACATGGATAGCCCTATGACTCGAACTGCATATGTAGCAGAGAATGGTTTTGTTGGGCATCAATGGAAGGAGATGACCTTGGTCTAAACGAGGTTTTATTACCAATTCAAGAGAATGTCAAAATGCAGTAAGAGTGATTATACAAAAAGGGTAGGGGGACTGGTTAGGTATCTTATGGGCAGGAAAGAGGAAAGGCAAAAATATTTGAAATGTAAATATGGACAAATCAAATTAATAATGCAAAAAATTTTGCTAAAAAATAAAAAAAAATAAATAAGTTGAAGATAAGAAAACTCCCATCTAACACATATAGACTGAGAAATGTAAGGGGTCAATATCAGACAATCAGAGAAATATTATTGGAATATTTCAGTCAGAGAAATATTATTGGAAAGGCTGATGTGATGAACTAGAAACATGTCTCTCTCCCAAATACCAGTATCAGACACAAACTGCACTATGGTTATCCAAATAGTCGAGGAGTTTACTCTGAGCTAAGGACACAATACTTGTCTTTCACTTCTTCCTTAGGACCTTTTTCTTCTGGGCAATAAATAAAGCCATGAGCTCTAAGGAAAAGGTCAGACCCCTTCCCAACACTTGGCTTTTGTTATAAAGATATTAATGATATAAACTTCCCGACTTACAGGAGCCACTAGAAGCTGGGAAGTCCAGATTCTTCTGTCCTGGTCTGAACTCCGGATCCCATGTGTGGAAGGCTCAGATCAATTCTATCCCTTCAACGTACCTACTCAACTCCTACCGAAGACTCAGTGAGAATTCCCAGGGTCAACATATTTCTTCCTTTTTTTTTCTACCAAGACAGACGTTCTCCCCATCTCTGAGCTTTTCATCCTCTTTGTTCTCACACCCAAATTGCTGTTTGCTCTGAACTAGAGGCCAATTAGTTAACCCTATAGGTATTGATGGAATATCCAAGAGGCATTTGCAGACACAACACTTGTGACATCACAGGAGAAGGTAGGGCTCTCCAGGACACAAGAGATTTTTCAGGGAGGGCCTAATGACGATGTCACTGAGAATTGCCATGGCCTACCTGCTGAACAGCTTTCCTACATTGCCAAGATTAGAGGGTGCCCTTTTCAGGAGTGTGTCATTTGATACAGTGGAAAACTTTACATACTCCATCTCCATAAAGAAAGAGACTTCTCTTTGCATCATTAGTGGTTAGAGGCACTGAATAGTGAAAGTTAGTTAGGGGCTTGGCATGGGTTGAAAAGAACTAGGAACTTGGAGTGGAGGAGAATCTTCTAGATAATAATTTTATTCACTGGAGCATTCCTGTGAAATACAATTCAATTTCCTAGGTGTTTTCTGTTTCTCATAGGGCAGTATTTTCCCAACAGACCTTTAATTGAAAGAATATTGTATAACATTTTCTTACTGTACATTCCTTGATAGTGGACTTTACATATATTCCTGAATGTGTATTCAAAAATTCTGTTTTCCAATTCAATTGTTTGCAATGATTTTGGCTTCAAAGAAGGCCCAGCTTTAGAGTGAATATAAGTTTAATATTGTGTACCTAATTCAAATGATAAACTCCTAAATCCTCATTTTATCCAAAATTCATCAGACATCAGTTAAAAAAAAGGACAACATGGACTACAGAATGTTCTGTAGTCCCATTAGATATCAGTTCTCAAAAAAGTATCTTCCTGTGTTCCTGCAAAAGACTTGAGGGTTTTGGATGCTCTACCATGATCTTTCTTCAGGCCAAACATAAGATTCAGGAGGATGTGCAGGGAGAGGAATGGCTTGAGGTCCAGTGAAACCTCAAGTTCAATAGGTTCATAAGAACAGGAGGGAATCTATTTGGCATTGTCATTTGTGGATTCTACATTCTTGACAAAGTTATGCAGAATCCATGTTAACATTCCACCTACCCTCATAGTTGTAGGAGAAACCAAAAGTGTGTGTATGTATGTCATATATAATATATATATATATATATGACAACAAAACTAGAGAAGATTGTTGAAGCTAAGAAGTCCATTCTGCCAGGAACCAGATGTAGATATTTCCTGAAAGACATAGCTAGAGCAGGTCAACTATATACATGAATGCTAGTGGCAAACCAGTTAACTGAAAACGGACCTCTTGTTGGAAGATTTTGAAAAAGAAATACAAGAGTTGAAGGTGCTTTCAACACCATGAAAATAACAATGCCAATGAACTAGATCTTTCTGGTACTAGACCAATATTCAAAGAATGTGCATTGACAGACCTATCGCTACAACTGCATATGTGGCTGAGGATGGCCTTGTTGTCCACCAATAGAAGGAGAAGCCCATGGTCCTCCCTAGGATTCTCTCCAAGTTCAAGGGCATGCCAAGTGGACTTAAGGGGGATTAAAGAGGTAGCGGAAGGGAGCGGGTAGGGATCTTATGGGTAGGAACCTGGGAAAGGAAAAAAATATTTTAAATGTAAATATAGAAACATCCAGTTAAGAAAGCAATAAAATTTGCTAAAAAATAAAAAAAATGGAAGAAATTGAAGAAAAGAGAACTGCCAGATAATCACATCTATTAACTCATAAATCTAGAGGATCACTGTCAGGGAAGGGTAGTAGAGTAATACTAGTGAAAGACTGAGATGGTGAAGTCTCAACTAGAAACACTTCTCTCTCCCAGATATCAGTGTCAGACACATACTGCACTATAGGAATCCAAAGCATGGAGCACTTTATACCAAGCTGAGGACACAATGCTTATCTTTCCATTATTCCTTAGGACATTTTCTTCTGGGCAAAAAGAATAAAAGCCGTGAGCTCTCAAGAAAACAACTGTACCCTTTCCAACACTTACCTTTGGCATAAAGAAGTTAATGGTATAAACTCTCTGACATCCAGGAACCATAACAAGCAGGGAAGTCCAGATGCTTCTGAGAGGCTCGCAGCTCCTTATTCCCATATGAGGAAATGCTATTTCTTCAGCAAACCCACAAAGCCCCTACACAAGACTCACTGAGCTTTCCCATGGACAACATATTTCTTCTTTTTTTTAATACCAAGACAGAAGGCAAGCTTCCTTCTCCCCATCTCTGATATCTTCATCCTCTTTGTTCTCCCTCCCAAATGGCTGTTTGCTCTAAATCAAAGGCCAATTAGTAAACCCTAGAGTTAATGAATGAATACCTGAGAGGCAGTTGCTTTCACGACAACACCTGTAACATCACAGAAGAAGCTAGAGCCCTCCAAGATACAAAAGATTTTTCCAGGAGGGCCTAATGATGATGTCACTGAGACCTGCCATGGCCTACCTGCTAAACAGCTTGAGCAGCTATGTTGACTGAAGCCATCCAAAAATTAAAAAAAAAAATAATAACGTGTGACATCTCAGTTGTGATGATCATGGATTGATTAGACCCGTTACCATAGAGATGTGTCATTCAGCGGAATGTATGGATGATAAAGCAGTAAATGGCCCTGAATTAAGAACAGATGCCTTGTAAAGTTCCACGTTAGTCACCCCCATGTTGTATGGGCCCTGAGCGAGAAGACGGGGACTAGTGGGCAGGTTGTTGATTTCAAAGAGAATGGTAGAAATAGAAACCAATTGGGGTAGGTAATAGTATTATTGAAGAGAAAGGTTTATGACTTTTATGGTGTATGTCTTATAACACAGATATGTCCATAAAGCATTATTTTAATGTATTTGAGAATATTCATGTTAATATGGATTGAAGTTAAAGTTGGGTTTTATGGCTTAATTCGTTAATTTAAATTACATGCTTATATGATGGGGGAATATATATTAATGTGTGATATACATTAATTTTTTAATGTTCTAGATTATTTTATGTACAATAGAAACATGACGTCTGGGTTAGACATATCCTGCCATGCTGTCCAATGTAGGTAGTTATAATATACATTGGTACTGGCAATTAATAGAGTTCTGTGGACCAAAGACAGGTAGCCTGGTCAAGCTGAGTTATAGAAAACTTCCAATTGTTTCTGAAAGAATGATCTTTCCTTCTTCTGTTCACTACCAACCCGTGGATTCAAGGTATCCACTTAATTCTTTTGCATGCTCACATTTTATTTATACCCTGAAGTGTCAGGTAACAGGGGGTTGGGTATGTCACCAGGAGGTCAGTAGGATCACGGGTCTTAGGGACACTTGTTGGGCATCCAGGTCAGTGATCTTGTTACCTTTAGTCACAAGGCAGACATCTCTTTGATGTTCATAGTAGTGAAGCCTATGATCCTCTTGGAGAGCCAAGATTTTCTCTATATTCTTAATGTCCTTTCCTCAGCAACAAGGACAATTTTGTCTCTGTATTATAAAATAGACATGTGGAGTATCCAATGCATAGTGTCTGTGGATGTACAAGATGACAGGTTTCCCCTTTCCTTATTTGACATCCTGAATCAGAGTGATAAATCAGTTCTGTTCTCTGGGCCTAGGTACCTGGCTCTAAGGCTTGTGTCAAAATAATTTCAATAACAGTAACTATTGAAGCTCCTCGGTAACTTGCTCCATGTTTAATGAAAATACTACCAACTGTGCTGATTATTGCATTAGTGTCTTTCATGGGATGGGGTTTGGCAGTAGTCCATTAGGTCTGTCCAGATAAATTGGACCATTGGTGTTACCTCAGGACAGTCAGTGATGAGCATCTGTGGGTCTACAGCACACAACAGGGTAACAGGATTTATGTCAAGTGGGTTTTCTTAACTACATTCCAGGATGGTGCAGGAATAGTATCTGTTAGTGTGCAACAGCACTTATAGAAGCCAGGGTTTCATGAATACACTTGGGAGGAAATAGGGAGGCAAATTTTAGAACAGGGGCAGAAGGAACACCCATTCAGTGCCTGCCCCACATGTGGCCCACATATATATATATATAGACACCAAACTAGATAAGATGGATGGAGCAGTAAAGAAATGCAGGCCGACCGGAACTGGATGTAGATCTCTCCTGAGAGACACAGCCAGAATACAGGAAATACATAAGCAACTGCCAGCAGTAAACCACTGAACAGAGAACGGGACCCCCGTTGAAGGAATCAGAGAAAGGACTGAAAGAGCTGGAAGGGGCACGAGACCCCATATGAACAACAATGCCAACCAACCAGCTTCCAGCGTCTAAGCCACTACCCAAAGAGTATACTTGGACTGACCCTGGGCTCCAACCTCATAGGTAGCAATGAATAGCCTAGTAAGAGCACCAGTGGAAGGGGAAGCACTTGGTCCTGCCAAGACTGAACGCCCAGTGAATGTGATTGTTGGGGGGAGGGCGGTAATGGGTGTAGGAAGGGGAGGGGTTGGGGGATGTTAGTCCAGAAACTGGGAAAGGAAATAACAATCGAAATGTAAATAAGAAAAAATCAAGTTAATTAAGATGAAAAAATAACAGAAGACAGATTGTGGTGTTCCTTGTAGAAAGGTTTCAACTCTCTTGGCTGATAGGAGTATAAAATGCTAACCCAGAATTAACTTCCTTGCTTCTTTCACAGAATAGGGCCAGTTAATGTAGCCTTTAGACAAGTGATCCTTCCTGAGGCTACAAGGTCCAGTTGTTTAGACAGGTGCACACAAGGTGTTTTCACGGCCTTAAGGTGTTTTTGTAAATCCTTCATGCAGGGTCTTTTCATGTGTTTCATGAAAAAAAAAGGATGAAAACTTTCTGAGGAACCTTGAAATGCTAGGGTTTGAACCACAATGAACTATCAAGTATCAAACTCCATACCGTCTGTTTCCACGCAGATTAGGTTCTAGTATACCCATGTGTTCTGGGGTATCTAGGATTTGATATTTCTCCAAAACTCTGGTATCCAGGCAGAGCAACACCCACCCACACCAATAATCTCTCTAACCTGTCTAGGACCTCTGGAGTTGAGAACAGTGTGTTTACAGCAACCATTCTCTGATACAGGTTTCTTTTGCATTCCCCAGATTTTTGCCAATATTGTTGTCCTCCTAATATAAAAATGTGAACATTCCTAGCTCACCTTTGCTAGCTCAGTGATTATAACTCTTGGACCAGTGCCTCAGTGTCCCTTGTTCAATTATTTTGAGCTTCAGGAGGGAGGAGGAGGTTATCTATCTGTTGTAAGGGTGTCGACCTGTGAAACTTCTGAGGCCATCAACCGACAGGATGGAAGAATTTTGAAATTCATGGATGAATATGGTCTAAGTTATTTGCCCACCTTTACCTCCCTCTGTAACTGTCATTCACATTTTATCTCCTTTGCCAAAAGTACCTGAAGAATACATCTTTCAAGAACAAGACAATCTACATACTTTCACTGGAGGATTCACACTTCTGAGTTTATATGAGATCGGAACTATGGGGTTGGTAGTCTCTATCCTCTAATGCCAGTCCCACATATCTTGGATAGTTTATATGATAAATAGCCCAGTTACTTCTCAAGTAATGACACCATACTCCAGTGAGACTGGGAGGATATCAGGATGCCCATCTCTTTCACCTGGCTAATATAGATTGTATCTCTCCCTTTGCTTCCGGAGTGTGCATTATTTAATCTACATATGCACAAATGATCTGGTTAGTTGAATAATTATGGGATTATGTTTTAGGGATGAGTCTGGGAGGATAGATTCTGCCAATATACCTATGATTCTTCACTACTAATCTGAAACTACAAGTCTGAGTTTTAGTCCAACTATCTTTTTAATAGGGTGCAGGACTTTCACCAAAAGATATTCTTTTGGTAAACAGAAACAAGGTTAACTTTGTTAGTATCTGGAAGTCTAACTGCGTCTCATTTTTCAAAAAGATGATGGTTGCTTTCAGTCTATGCAAGAGGCCTCTTGCCAGAAGGAAACAGGAAGAAGGTGGGGGCAATCAGAAATGATCAATAACAGGTGAGTTATTATCCCCTTGCCTATGTCAATGGCATGTTTGCTGCTTCAGAGACATTAAGGGAGTTTTCCTTTGGCTACTGTGAATGCTACCTTTTGATCAGGTAAATGTCATAGTACATTATTGAAGACTGAATATGTAGATCCAGTGACCATTATGAAATCAATTGCTTTGTCACAATTTTAAGTTTTACCATAGATTCCAGGAGTACAGTAGCCTCGGTCCCATCACTGTCCTAACTGTAGGTATTGCTGTACCTTTTACTTCCAATTACAGCACTTATTTTCCAATGTTCACTTTATTTTCAAGAAGCATATTGGTCTTTCTCCAATAATTGATTGCTCGCTTCTAGCCCTGTTCATGTTTGTTTAAGCAGACTTGGTTATTATTCAGATTTACTCTTCAGATTACCACAAATGGCCTTCTTTTTATTTTTTTTCTTTTTTCTTTTTGTTTTTTTTAAGAACATTTGGTTTATTGTAAAAAGTGATGGAGGGGGAGAAAATAAATGATAGGAAATATTCGTAATATAAACATATAAATTGTTCCATTATTATTTCACCTTTGGCACATCCAAATTGTGTATGATGTTCTACAATGGCAACAAAAAAGCAACTTCGCAAATCTAATAGCATTAGATATCAACATTCAGTTTTCATATGCTATATGATCTTTGAAGAATCTGCTCCCATGCTCTTCAAAATCATTTTGTTCACTCCATTTCCCTGAATGATGAGATCATTCATGGCAATTGTAACAACAGAAGAGTGAGACAAGAAGGAAAAAAATGCATGACCCCTGTGTTATCCCTTACAGCATTGTCCTGGACTCAACAACCAATCACATCCTTCAGCAATTACTACCCAAATCAAGTCACACAACTGAATTTGAAAGCTGAGGCTATATTTCCCATGTATAAGCAATGATGGCGTATAACACAGCCCATCCTTCCGTGTGAAAGACATGCAGTTTTATTTGTTTTCTGCATAAAATCACACTCAACAGTCTTTTCCTTAGCTTTTATTTGTCTATGAATTCTTGCTAGTAAAATACATGAAACAACCACATTCAGCATGCTCCTTTGAGAATTTTTGTCTTCCTCCGCAGAATGTTTAAGAAACCTTTTCTATCTTAAAAGTTTGGTCAATAAATTGCCATTATTCCTTTCATTAACAAAACCCAATCACGTATTCTTATTATTGTTTATTACTATTGTTACTATTTCTATTATTACTTATTAGTATATACTTTAGAAGTAAGTCCTACCAACCTCTTGAAGACTTTTATCCTAACAAGACTTAAAGCTATATGTAGACCTTTTTATTACACCACAAGCCATTCCAGGGCTTAGCACCTTAAACTACTGAACACTTTCTGACAGCCTCTGGAACAAAGCGGGACAACCACTGTAATGTCTCTACCCCTGTTAGCTTCATCTCCTCTGAGGTCTGTTGCTAAAAGCAATTGGAAGATCAGACAGGATTCAAGCAGAAGTAAAATAAACTTACTTATTTGACAAAGGAGATTCAGTGAGTGTTACCAAAATAAAAACAAAGAAAAACTTGCTTAATCTCCTTCCCAGCATAGAGTGGATGGAAAAAAATGGCTTTTTAAAAATATCATACATGTTTTTAACTTCTTTTTTTGCCATGTCATTTCTTTTTTTATTATTATTATTATTAACTTGAGTATTTCTTATCTACATTTCGAGCGTTATTCCCTTTCCCGGTTTCCGGGCCAACATTCCCCTAACCCCTCCCCTCCCCTTCCTTATGGGTGTTCCACTCTCCATGCTCCCCCCATTGCTGCACTCCCCAGAACAAACACGTCCACTGGGGGTTCAGTCTTAGCAGGACCCAGGGCTTCTCCTTACACTGGTGATCTTACTAGGATATTCAACGCTACCTATGAGGTCAGAGTCCAGGGTCGGTCCCTGTATAGTCTTTAGGTAGTGGCTTAGTCCCTGGAAGCTCTGTTTGGTTGGCATTTTTGTTCATATGGGATGTTGAGCCCCTTCAAGCTTTCCAGTTCTTTCTCTCATTCCTTCAACGGGGGTGCTGTTATCAGTTCCGTGGTTTGCTGCTGGCATTCGCCTCTGTATTTGCTGTATTCTGGCTGTGTGTCTCCGGAGAGATCTACATCCGGCTCCTGTCGGCCTGCACTTCTTTGATTCATCCATCTTGTAAAATTGGGTGGCTGTATATGTAAGGGCAACATGTAGGGCAGGCTCTGAATGGGTGTTCCTTCTGTGTCTATTTTAATCTTTTCCTCTCTATTCCCTTCCAAGGGTATTCTTATTCCCCTTTTAAAGAAGGAATGTAGCATTCACATTTTGATCATCCATCTTGAGTTTCATGTGTTCTATGCATCTAGGGTAATTCAAGCATTTGGGCTAATAGCCACTTATCAATGAGTGCATACCATGTGTGTTTTTATGTGATTGGGTTACCTTGCCCAGCATGATATTTTCAAGTTCCAACAATTTGTCTATGAATTTCATAAAGGCATTGTTTTTGATATCTGAGTAATATTCCATTGTGTAGGTGTAACACGTTTTCTGTATGCATTCCTCTGTTGAAGGGCATCTGGGTTCTTTCCAGCTTCCGGCTATTATAAATAAGGCTGCTATGAACATAGTGGAGCACGTGTCTTTTTTATATGTTGGGGCAACTTGTGGGTATATGCCGAAGAGAGGTATAGCTGGATCCTCAGGTAGTTCAATGTCCAAATTTCTGAGGAACCTCCAGACTGATTTCCAGAATGGTTGTACCAGTTTGGACTCCCACCAACAATGGAGGAGTGTTCCTCTTTCTCCACATCCTCACCAGCATTTGTTGTCACCTGAGTTTTTGATCTTAGCCATTCTCACTGGTTTGAGGTGAAATCTCAGGGTTGTTTGGATTTGCATTTCCCTTATGACTAAAGATGTTGAACATTTCTTTGGTATTTCTCAGCCACTCTGCATTCCTTAGCTGTGAATTCTTTGTTTAGTTCTGACTCCCATTTTTTAATAGGGTTATTTGTCTCCCTGCGGTCTACCTTCTTGAGTTTTTTGTATCTTTTGGATATAAGCCCTCTATTTGTTGTAGGATTGGTAAATACCTTTTCCCGATCTGTTGGTTGCCGTTTTGTCCTATCCTCAGTGTCCTTTTCCTTTCAGAAGCTTTGCAGTTTTATGAGATCCCATTTGTCGATTCTTGATCTTGGAGCATAAGCCATTGGTGTTTTGTTCAGGAAATTATTTTCAGTGCCCATGTGTTTGAGATGCTACCATAGTATTTCTTCTATTAGTTTGATTGTATCTCGTTTGATGTGGAGGTCCTTGATCCACTTGGACTTGAGCTTTGCACAGGGTTATAAGCATGGAACGATTTGCATTCTTCTACATGCTGACCTCCAGTTGAACCAGCACCATTTGCTGAAAATGCTCTTTTTTCCATCAAATGGTTATGGCTCATTTGTCAAAAATCAAGTGCCCATAGGTGTGTGGGTTCAGTACTGGGAGCTGCCTTATTTATAATACCCAGGAGCTAGAAGAAACCCTAATGGCATTCATCAGAGGAATGAATACAGAAAATGTAGTACATCTAAACAATGGTGTACTACTCAACTCTCAAAACCTGTTATCTCAAGAAAGTCATAGACAAATGGAATGATCTAGAAAATATCATACTGATTGAGGTTACCCAATCACAGAATGGTATGAAATCACACAATTTATGAAATCGCCAAAAGTGGATATTGGCACAAAAGCTCAAAATACCAAAGATGCAGTTCACAGACAACTGGAAGGTCAATAAAAGGATAGACAAAATGTGCATGCTTTAGTCCTTTTTGAAAGGTGGAACAATAATATCTATGAATGTAGAGCAGAGATTGAGGAAATCCCATTCAGAGCATGCCGTACATGTGGCAAAAATATATACAAAACACTCACCAAAATTGGATAAGATTGATGGAGCTAAGAAGTGCATTCTGCCAGGGACTGTATATAGATCTTCTCTGTGAGACACAGCTAGAGCATATCAAATAAAGAAATGAATTCTAGCAGCAAATCAGTGAACTGAAAACGGACAGTAAGTGGAGTTATAGAAAAAGAGGATTGAGGCCGTTTAGGGATCATATGGGCAAGTAATAGGGAAAGAAAATTACATTTGAAATGTAAATATAAAAATACCCAATTAAAAAAGGAATAAAATTTGCTAAAAAAATTAAAAATGAAAGAAATTAAAGAAAAGATCCCTGCGAAGTATTCACAGCTATTGACTCAGAAATGTAAAAGTCATTGCCATGGGATGATAGAGTAATACTTGTGGAAAAACTGAGATGATGAAGACTCAACTAGAAACACTTCTCTCTCCCAGATATCAGTGTCAGACAAAAACTGCACTATAGGTATCCAAAGCATGGAGGAGTTTACTCTGAATCGAGGACTCAATACTTGTATTTCCATTCTTCCTTAGGACCTTTTTCTTCTTTACAAAAAGAATAAAGGCTATGAGCTCTCAGGAAAACAACTGTGCCTTGCCCATCACTTGGTTTTTGAATAAAATAAATAATGATATAAACTCTCTGACTTCCAGGATTGATACAAACAGGGAAGTCCAGATGCTTCTGAGAGGCTCCCAGCTCCTGATTCTCATATGTGGAAGGTTCACATCAAGGCTAACTCTTCAGAGATCCCACTCAATCCCTACCAAGGACTCTGAGCTACCCCAAGGATTATGTACTTCTTCCTTTTTTTATACAAAGCTAGAAGGCCAACTTCCTTCTCCACATCACAGATATATTTTTCTTCTTTGTTATCCCTCCTATATAGCTGTTTACGTGAATTAGAGGTCAAATGGTAAACTCTATATGTACTGCAGGAATATCTGAGAGGCAGTTGCAGCCACGATAACACTTGTGACGTCACAGAAGCAGCTAGGGGGTCCAGGTTACAAGAGATACTTGCAGGAGGGCCTAATAATGATGTCACTGTGAACTGCCATGTCCTACCTGCTAAACAGATTTCCCTACATTGACCAGATTTGGAGTGCCCTTTCCAGGTATGTCTCCTGTGACACAGTGGAAACCTTTATGTTGTCCATCATTCTAAGACTGTAGAAATCTCTTTGCTTCATTAGTGGTTACATGCTTTGAATGGAGAAAATTAGACATGGGTATAAAAGATTTAAGAAAATTATTATTCTAGATAATAATTTTTCCCAGGTTCATTCCTGTGACATACAGAAAAATATTGTAGGTTTTCTCTCTTTCCCAAAGGCCAGTAATCTCCCTACAGACCTTTAATTGGATGAATATTGTGTTTCAATTTCTTATTGTACATTCCTTGATAGGGGACTTTTTCCTGAATGTTTACTCAAGAATTCTGTTATACAATTATTTTTGCCCAACAATAGAGTGAATATAAAAGTGTAAATATTGTGTACCTACTTCAAATGATAAACTCCCAAGTCCTTATTTTATCCAAAAATTGACAGACATCAGTAAAGCAAAGGACAATGTCAACTCTAGAATGTGGTTCTGTAGTCCCAAAGGATAATCAGTTCTCTAATATCTACCTTCCTTATTGCTAAGGTTCAGAGTTGAGGGTTGAGGATTTTTTTACCAGATTCTTTGTTCAGGCCAAACATAAGGTGCAGGAGGATGGGCAGTGAGAGGAATGTCTTGAGGTCCAGGGAAAACTTAACTTCAAAAGTTTCATAAGTACAGAATGCAATGTATTTGGCATTGTCATTTGTGGATTCTACATTCTTGACCTAGTTGTGCATAACCCATGTTAAAATTGCACCTAACCTCATAGGTGTAGGAGACACCAAAACTACATAAGATTGATGAAGCTAAGAGGTGCATGCTGCCAAGAACTGGAGAAATATCTTTCCAGAGAGACACAGTTAGAGCATGTTTAATACAGAAGTGAATGCTAGTGACAAACTGTTGAACTGAAAACAGTTCTCTTCTTGGTAGATATTTAGAAAGGATTAAGAGAGCTGAAGGGATTTTCAACCCCATAAAAACAACTATTCCAACAAACCAGAGCTTTCTGATACTAAACCCATATTCAAAGGCTGTCCATGGACAGACATATGGCTCCAATAGCATATGTGGCAGAGAATGGATTCCTTGGGCACCAATGGAAGTAGAAGCCCGTGGTCCTTCTCGAGTTTGACTCCCATTTCAAGGAAATGTCAAGGTGCAGTAAGGAGGGTTGTAAAAGAAGGGGAGTCGGTCCAGTTAGGACCCTTCTGGAATGGGAATTTGGAAAGAAAATAGTATTTGAAATGTAAATATATCCAGGGACTAAGCCATTACCTAAAGACTATACATGGACTGACCCTGGACTCTGACCCCATAGGTAGCAATGAATATCCTAGTAAGAGCACCAGTGGAAGGGGAAGCCCTGGGTCCTGCTAAGACTGAACCCGCAGTGAACTAGTCTATGGGGGGAGGGCGGCAATGGGCGGAGGGTTGGGAGGGGAACACCCATAAGGGAGGGGAGGGGGGAGGGGGATGTTGCCCGGAAACCGGGAAAGGGAATAACACTCGAAATGTATATAAGAAATACTCAAGTTAATAAAAAAAAGAAATGTAAATATAGAAATATACAATTAAATAAGCAAAAATTTGCTAAAAAATTGAAGAAATAAAAAAAAACTGCTAGCTAATCTCACCTATTGATTCAGAAATATAAAGAGTAACTGTCAGGGAATGGTAATCAGAATAATAATGGTGAAAAGATTGGTATGATGAAGAATCGACGAGAAGCATTTCTCTCTCCCAGATATCAGTGTCAAATGATAATCTCCCAAATCCGTATTTTATACAAAAATCACCTGCCATCAGTAAAGCAAAGGACAACATGGACCCTAGAATGTGGTTAAGAATTTCTTCTAGGCTTGAAAAATTTTGCGTAGAAAGTTTTGTGGGTGTATTTGTGTCTTTATCCCTCCACTGCTGTTCTTTCCGGGCCATGGGAGTTGGCCTCTTAATGTTCCATATCACCAATGTAAGTCACAGTTTAGGTCACCCCATTGATTCATGGGTACCTCCATTTTCCCAGGTATCTTTCTCTTCCTGGAGGTTTCTCCCACCTCCTCATCTCTAAAAGTTCAAGATTTCCCTTCTTTCTCATGACTATCGGGTCATATCTCCTGTCCCTTCCCACACAGCATCCATTCTTCTCTTCCTTCCATCTCCCATCTAGTTCCTTTCCTCAATCTGCCTCCTAGACTATTTTATTCCCCATTTCACATGAGAGTCAATCATATGCACTTGGGCCATACTTCTTGGTTATCTTCTTTGTATCTATGAGCTCTGTGGAGTATGTCCTGTAGTTTATGGAAAATACTACTTATAATTTAGCAATTTCAACAACCCTGCTGGATCATATTTTTACAGTAGTATGTTAAAATTGAAAATTATAATTTAGTATGAGTGAATGTCAGGAGTAGCAAATTTAAGTAAAAAGAAACTTAAAACATAGATCAAATCACAGATTTTAAAAATTGACCTAATAATAAAAATTCTCTACTATCATAAGGAATTATTATAACAGAGGCAATTTTTAAGTGGTACCATAAATGTGGCAGACAAATAATGTTTTAACCAAATAATTATGGATAATATTACTAAGTTCAAATAAGATAAATACATTGTTTTCATTCTGATATCCCTTCCTGGAATTTTTCCTCAAAAATGATATATATAGCATTAAACATTATGGTATTAGTTTTAAAATTTAATATTTATTTTAACCTAACCTATAAAGTAACAGGTTGCCATATGTTATGTTTGTAGACATTCAACCTCATCCTCGCTTCCTCACTTCTTTGTTCCCACCTGCCCTAAGTCCCTCACCACTATACTAGTCTCTCTTCATTATTCTTACGTCTACATTTATATACCACATGTTCAATATCTTCCATACCACACTGTTTAAAACCCAACTCTCTAATCTATGCGACCTATACCAGTTAAATGAACTCAAACCACCCACGGCTTCACATAAATACAAGTATATTAAAAGGAGAATCTTTGATCTCTATGTGAAAGAACACATGGTATTTGACTTTCTGAGTCTTTGTTACCTTACTTGGTATATTTTCTAGTTACACGTATTTTCTTGAATCCATCATAGTTTAGTTTCCCTAGGGGAGAATGAAGTACCATTGTGTATATTGTCATATTCTTATGTATCTACGTATCAGTGAATATTCCTTACTATTCTCAAAAAAACAGTAATAGATTTCTTTTTGAATAACAATGAGAAAGATTAGATAGAGTGGATTAATTACTGACAAAAAAAAATTTTTTAAGGATAAAAATAACGAACAAATTTGTGGTTATGTTAACTAGAGCAGTGTATGTTAAAGTTAATAAAGGATGTGGTATTTGTAATATTTTATACTAATAATATGTAGAATATTCAACATTTTAGAGAATGCTTAAAAATTGCCCGTCACTAAGTTATATTTCCACTAAAAATTTAATATTTTTATAAAATAATTTGGATATATATGTATATATGTATGCATATATATGTAAATATATATACATATATATATAATTTACCTTCAAAATAAAAAAAATTAAGAAGTTACTGTAATAAAATTCTATAACAACACCAATGACCAATTATATGAATAACCAACAGACTAGGAGTTATTGCAACCCTCTCCAGTTAAATTAAGGGACTTAGAAAAGAGATAGCATTTTAATAGAAATGCACATGTCAAACAAGATACAATAAAGTCCTGAAAATCTACTAAGATGCTTACTATGCATTCCTATGTTCTAAGGTTTCATCAACAACCATGGTACATGAAGAGAAGGTATATGTCAGAAAAATAAATTCATGTTTAACATAGTAATTTTCTTCATAAAACCCAAGCAGACACTTCTCATTTTTGCTGCTTAAAAAGTATATACAAAGCAGGACTTTTGATTATAACACTAATATTTCAAAACTATCATTAAATATGTAAAAATGTTAACACAAAACCCAGAGTTTTCTCACCAACCATACAAACTTAAGAAGGAACAGAAAACATTTTTAAGTACATAGATATGCGTAATGAAGTCCCCAGCTAACCATAACAGACGAGACAAATTTATTGTTCTATATATTCAATAGAATACTCTCCCAGTTCATTGTTCCTTAGAATATGTTTTCCTTATCTTTCTCTATTTCTTCTCTTCTGACAGCAGGTGGTATTTCTCACAAAATTACTTCAAATCATCTGATCTTCAATCCAACAAAAAGAAGCTGTTTACATTAGAGGAAAACCAGTTAAAGGTTCTCATTTTTATTGTGCAAAATTTTATGTTTGATTTTGCATGATTAATATGCTTCTACACCTTAGTGATGACCATTCAAGATTGACCTGAAATCCACCATTCTTAATTCACAATGTAAATGCCCTTTAGCTAATCAGAGAAAGACCTTCAAAGTGTATTTATATATGTTTATTTAATTCAAATTCAGCTTATAGTTTAAGGGAAATAGTGATGGGAAACATGTTTTCATACATTTTCGGTGCCTTCACATTATTTAATAGCTAAGAAATTTCATAAGAATCAAGATAAAATTATTAAGATCTTACTAAAATAAAAAGAGAATTTTTTTCTTTGTATAATACAGATTTATTCTTGAACATTTTTGAGACAGTGCTTGTTTTATATCCCTGGCACTACCAGAACACTCTCTCTCTCTCTGTCTCTCTGTCTCTCTCTCTCTCTTTCTCTGTTTCTCTCTTTCTCTCTCTATACAACAAGCTGGCCTCATACTTAGAGTTCTGCCTCCTTCTGCTCCCCAGTGCTAAGATTAATGGCTTGTGCCAACACACCCCATGCTTTTCTCCATTTTTAACAAGCTCTTGTCTGATTATATTCCAAATCTTATGAAGTTAGTTCCCTAAAGTACCTGGAAAAAATCCAATATCAAAAATATATTTTGCACACCTAAATCCCTCATCCCGAGTTGCTGATTGATCTAGTCATGTAGCAAGCTCTCTGAATTAACTGAAAGCAACAAATTTTGCTTTCATTACAGGAATAAAGAAAAGGCCTGTTCACTGCACAATCTCATGATATCACGGAAAATTTTTCCAACACTACAAAGTGAAATCTTATAATGTCTCCTGTACCTGAAGCCATAGTTTTTTACCTTCTATTTGGTTGTGCTCACTGTCACCACCATTTCATTATAAACAGGTTTAACCCAAATGTATTCTCTGCCCCAAGAATCCATTTCTACTATATTGACATATTCAGTCATGTTCAGTTAAATTTAAGCACCGAACACACCAAAGTGAGGATTTATAAAATATCCAACAGAAACATAGGAAGAAATGCTACAAAATAAATTTATACTGAATAAATCATCAAAATGTGTTTTACTTGTTCTAACACAACATCTATCCATTTTCATTGTATTGATTGGTTCTGGGTATATTCACAAGAAAAGAAAATTGTATTTAAGCCAGGAAACAACTTGTGAGATTTAGTTCTCTATTATATAGACTATGAAGACTAAACATAGATATCAATGCTTAATAGAAAGTAATTTTACATGTTTTGTCATTTCACTGTTTCTCAAATTTTTTGGATAATTGAAAAAGTATAGTTAAATCTTGTTATTTAATATTTTTCCCACTCCATTTCAATTTCTAGTTTAACTCTGAGTAATAAGTCCAAATGGGATCTGATTACATATATTGGCCCCATACGATTTTTGTAAAAATTATAATGTAAAGTTTTATATGCTAGAAAGAACACTTTTGGGAGTACTTTATACTGGAAATTAATTCATCCTTTTTCATTAGTTTTCACTGAATGACTAGTATTTACTAATTTGTTTTAAATATTTAGAAGTATTGTGTGTGTTTGTGTGTATGTGTGTATGCCTGTGTGAGTATACATACATACATACATATATATGTATATTTGATAATTCAAATATAATAAGACCAGATAATGTAGCTTGAGTGTTATTGATAATTTATGGACACAGTGAATTTTTGTATATGCTGTATATATAACCATGAAAATAAGTACTGTATGTTTTTTCAAGAGCAATGGTCAAATATGTATACTAGATCAAGCATACTAATTTCAGTTTTAGCTTTTTCCACACTAATTTTATCTCATTAGAAGTCTAGAGAGAAATACATGGAAGCAAGAATTATCTCTTAACTCCAAATGTAGGAAGACTCAATGATATATCTTGCTTTTGTATATGATTGCTCACCTTTAGTTCATAAATCATATATTTAATTTGCTGTATTTATGTTAGAAAGGTGTGGCACATTGCTTTTGTAATGTGTGGCACATTGTATATATTTATTCGTTGATAACTTCCTTATGTCAAAAAACATTAAGAATAAATGATTTATAAACATTATTACAAAATCTAAGATCATTCAGTTTCTTCCATAATCAAATACCAAAATGCATAAATATCAGAAGCTTTTCCTTATTTTGACTATTAACAGAAGTATTTGATGTACCATTCCTATAAACATATTTTGATATTATCCATTAAAATTTCTTCAAGAAGTAGTTTAAATATTAATGAAGGTAAGTATAGTCATATTGTTAGTATATTTGAATCACAAATGATGTCAGTATTTTACATACCAAATATGCATACACATGTAATATTCCACCTGGATTCCATAAACGTGCATTTATATATTTCCACTCAAAATCAACTGGGTCCAACTTACACGCATTCTCACAATTATACTCTTACACACACACACACACATGCATTCATTCTTGTAATTACATACTTAAACAGACATCCTTACTTACATATGCATAGGGAGCAAAAGACCAAGCACCAGTGCAGAATGATGAGCTCCAATTTTTATTACATAGACAAAGAAATCTCTTCTACCCTTTTAATGCAAAGTGAAATAATGCAAGTTTGCAAGAGAAAAGGCTTCTTATTTTAATAAGAGTAAGCCTGCGTTACTATTAAGAAATGACCAGTTCTGACCCATGATAAGGAGAAACCTGCCTGCACCTTCTGTTCTTTCCAGCTTCTTCTCTTTTCTTCTTCTCCTCTGCATTCTGCAGATTGCTCTCTTACATTACCAATAGTCTCTAAGTTGTTCCTCTCTACATTTCTTCTCAGCCCAGATATTTTTGGCTCAGTTCTACTAAGCTCAGTTTCCTTAGCACAAAGCTGACTTTTCAGCTCTGCCCCTCTCCAACTCAGTCCATTTGTCTCTGTCCTTCCAGTTCAGTCCATCTCTCTCAGTCCTTCTATGTGTCATCTCTTTCTCCTCAGCACTTAAACATCTTTCAGAATACATGATCCCGTGTTACAATGTTCATCACAAGTTCATATGAAAGATCAAAGCATAAATTGAAATATAATTTTCTTTTTTTTTTTTTTTTATTAACTTGAGTATTTCTTATATACATTTCGAGTGTTATTCCCTTTCCCGGTTTCCGGGCAAACATCCCCCTCCCCCCTCCCCTTCCTTATGGGTGTTCCCCTCCCAACCCTCCCCCCATTGCCGCCCTCCCCCCATAGACTAGTTCACTGTGGGTTCAGTCTTAGCAGGACCCAGGGCTTCCCCTTCCACTGGTGCTCTTACTAGGATATTCATTGCTACCTATGGGGTCAGAGTCCAGGGTCAGTCCATGTATAGTCTTTAGGTAGTGGCTTAGTCCCTGGAAGCTCTGGTTGCTTGGCATTGTTGTACTTTTGGGGTCTCGAGCCCCTTCAAGCTCTTCCAGTTCTTTCTCTGATTCCTTCAATAGGGGACCTATTCTCAGTTCAGTGGTTTGCTGCTGGCATTCGCCTCTATATTTGCTGTATTCTGGCTGTGTCTCTCAGGAGCGATCTACATCCGGCTCCTGTCGGTCTGCACTTCTTTGCTTCATCCATCTTGTCTAATTGGGTGGCTGTATATGTATGGGCCACATGTGGGGCAGGCTCTGAATGGGTGTTCCTTCAGTCTCTGTTTTAATCTTTGCCTCTCCCTTCCCTGCCAAGGGTATTCTTTTTCCTCATTTAAAGAAGGAGTGAAGCATTCACATTTTGATCATCCGTCTTGAGTTTCGTTTGTTCTAGGGATCTAGGGTAATTCAAGCATTTGGGCTAATAGCCACTTATCAATGAGTGCATACCATGTATGTCTTTCTGTGATTGGGTTAGCTCACTCAGGATGATATTTTCCAGTTCCAACCATTTGCCTACGAATTTCATAAACTCGTTGTTTTTGATAGCTGAGTAATATTCCATTGTGTAGATGTACCACATTTTCTGTATCCATTCCTCTGTTGAAGGGCATCTGGGTTCTTTCCATTTTCTGGCTATTATAAATAAGGCTGCGATGAACATAGTGGAGCACGTGTCTCTTTTATATGTTGAGGCATCTTTTGGGTATATGCCCAAGAGAGGTATAGCTGGATCATCAGGCAGTTCAATGTCCAATTTTCTGAGGAACCTCCAGACTGATTTCCAGAATGGTTTTACCAGTCTGCAATCCCACCAACAATGGAGGACTGTTCCTCTTTCTCCACATCCTCGCCAGCATCTGCTGTCACCTGAGTTTTTGATCTTAGCCAATCGCACTGGTATGAGGTGAAATCTCAGGGTTGTTTTGATTTGCATTTCCCTTATGACTAAAGATGTTGAACATTAATTTGGTGTTTCTCAACCATTCGGCATTCCTCAGCTGTGAATTCTTTGTTTAGCTCTGAACCCCATTTTTTAATAGGGTTATTTGTTTCCCTGCGGTCTAACTTCTTGAGTTCTTTGTATATTTTGGAAATAAGGCCTCTATCTGTTGTAGGATTGGTAAATATCTTTTCCCAATCTGTTGGTTGCCGTTTTGTCCTAACCACAGTGTCCTTTGCCTTACAGAAGCTTTGCAGTTTTATGAGATCCCATTTGTCGATTCTTGATCTTAGAGCATAAGCCATTGGTGTTTTGTTCAGGAAATTTTTTCCAGTGCCCATGTGTTCCAGATGCTTCCCTAATTTTTCTTCTATTAGTTTGAGTGTGTCTGGTTTGATGTGGAGGTCCTTGATCCACTTGGACTTAAGCTTTGTACAGGGTGATAAGGATGGATCGATCTGCATTCTTCTACATGTTGCCCTCCAGTTGAACCAGCACCATTTGCTGAAAATACTATCTTTTTTCAATTGGATGGTTTTGGCTCCTTTGTCAAAAATCAAGTGACCATAGGTGTGTGGGTTCATTTCTGGGTCTTCAATTCTATTCCATTGGTCTATCTGTCTGTCTCTGTACCAATACCATGCAGTTTTTATCACTATTGCTCTATAATACTGCTTGAGTTCAGGGATAGTGATTCCCCCTGAAGTCCTTTTATTGTTGAGGATAGCTTTAGCTATCCTGTGTTTTTTGTTATTCCAGATGAATTTGCAAATTGTTCTGTCTAACTCTTTGAAGAATTGGATTGGTATTTTGATGCGTATTGCATTGAATCTGTAGATTGCTTTTGGTAAAATGGCCATTTTTACCATATTAATCCTGCCAATCCATGAGCATGGGAGATCTTTCCATCTTCTGAGGTCTTCTTCAATTTCTTTCCTCAGTGTCTTGAAGTTCTTATTGTACAGATCTTTTACTTGCTTGGTTAAAGTCACACCGAGGTACTTTATATTATTTGGGTCTATTATGAAGGGTGTCGTTTCCCTAATTTCTTTCTCGGCTTGTTTCTCTTTTGTATAGAGGAAGGCAACTGATTTATTTGAGTTAATTTTATACCCAGCCACTTTGCTGAAGTTGTTTATCAGCTTTAGTAGTTCTCTGGTGGAACTTTTGGGATCACTTAAATATACTATCATGTCATCTGCAAATAGTGATATTTTGACCTCTTCTTTTCCGATCTGTATCCCTTTGATCTCCTTTTGTTGTCTGATTGCTCTGGCTAGAACTTCAAAACTATATTGAATAAGTAGGGAGAGAGTGGGCAGCCTTGTCTAGTCCCTGATTTTAGTGGGATTGCTTCAAGTTTCTCTCCATTTAGTTTAATGTTAGCAACTGGTTTGCTGTATATGGCTTTTACTATGTTTAGGTATGGGCCTTGAATTCCTATTCTTTCCAGGACTTTTAACATGAAGGGGTGTTGAATTTTGTCAAATGCTTTCTCAGCATCTAATGAAATGATCATGTGGTTCTGTTCTTTCAGTTTGTTTATATAATGGATCACGTTGATGGTTTTCCGTATATTAAACCATCCCTGCATGCCTGGGATGAAGCCTACTTGATCATGGTGGATGATTGTTTTGATGTGCTCTTGAATTCGGTTTGCCAGAATTTTATTGAGTATTTTTGCGTCGATATTCATAATGGAAATTGGTCTGAAGTTCTCTTTCTTTGTTGTGTCTTTGTGTGGTTTAGGTATAAGAGTAATTGTGGCTTCGTAGAAGGAATTCGGTAGGGCTCCATCTGTTTCAATTTTGTGGAATAGTTTGGATAATATTGGTATGAGGTCTTCTATGAAGGTTTGATAGAATTCTGCACTAAACCCGTCTGGACCTGGGCTCTTTTTGGTTGGGAGACCTTTAATGACTGCTTCTATTTCCTTAGGAGTTATGAGGTTGTTTAACTGGTTTATCTGTTCCTGATTTAACTTCGATACCTGGTATCTGTCTAGGAAATTGTCCATTTCCTGAAGATTTTCAGATTTTGTTGAATATAGGTTTTTATAGTAAGATCTGATGATTTTTTGAATTTCCTCCGAATCTGTAGTTATGTCTCCCTTTTCACTTCTGATTTTGTTAATTTGGACACACTCTCTGTGTCCTCTCGTTAGTCTGGCTAAGGGTTTATCTATCTTGTTGATTTTCTCAAAGAACCAACTTTTGGTTCTGTTGATGCTTTCTATGGTCCTTTTTGTTTCTACTTGGTTGATTTCAGCTCTGAGTTTGATTATTTCCTGCCTTCTACTCCTCCTGGGTGTATTTGCTTCTTTTTGTTCTAGAGCTTTTAGGTGTGCTGTCAAGCTGCTGACATATGCTCTTTCCTGTTTCTTTCTGCAGGCACTCAGCGCTATGAGTTTTCCTCTTAGCACAGCTTTCATTGTGTCCCATAAGTTTGAGTATGTTGTATCTTCATTTTCATTAAATTCTAAAAAGTTTTTAATTTCTTTCTTTATTTCTTCCTTGACCAGGTTATCATTGAGTAGAGCATTGTTCAATTTCCACGTATATGTGGGCATTCTTCCCTTATTGTTATTGAAGACCAGTTTTAGGCCGTGGTGGTCCGATAGCACGCATGGGATTATTTCTATCTTTCTGTACCTGTTGAGGCCCGTTTTTTGACCAATTATATGGTCAATTTTGGAGAAAGTACCATGAGGAGCTGAGAAGAAGGTATATCCTTTTGCTTTAGGATAGAATGTTCTATAAATATCCGTTAAGTCCATTTGGCTCATGACTTCTCTTAGTCTGTCTACATCACTGTTTAATTTCTGTTTCCATGATCTGTCCATTGATGAGAGTGGGGTGTTGAAATCTCCCACTATTATTGTGTGAGGTGCAATGTGTGTTTTGAGCTTTAGTAAGGTTTCTTTTACATATGTAGGTGCCCTTGTATTTGGGGCATAGATATTTAGGATTGAGAGTTCATCTTGGTTGATTTTTCCTTTGATGAATATGAAGTGTCCTTCCTTATCTTTTTTGATGACTTTTAGTTGGAAATTGATTTTATTTGATATTAGAATTGCTACTCCAGCTTGCTTCTTCTGACCATTTGCTTGGAAAGTTGTTTTCCAGCCTTTCACTCTGAGGTAGTGTCTGTCTTTGTCTCTGAGGTGTGTTTCCTGTAGGCAGCAGAATGCAGGGTCCTCGTTGCGTATCCAGTTTGTTAATCTATGTCTTTTTATTGGGGAGTTGAGGCCATTGATATTGAGAGAAATTAAGGAATAGTGATTATTGCTTCCCGTTATATTCATATTTGATGTGAGGTTATGTTTGTGTGCTTTCATTCTCTTTGTTTTGTTGCCAAGACGATTAGTTTCTTGCTTCTTCTAGGGTATAGCTTGCCTCCTTATGTTGGGCTTTACCATTTATTATCCTTTGTAGTGCTGGATTTGTAGAAAGATTTTGTGTAAATTTGGTTTTGTCATGGAATATCTTGGTTTCTCCATCAATATTAATTGAGAGTTTTGCTGGATACAGTAATCTAGGCTGGCATTTGTGTTCTCTTAGGGTCTGTATAACATCAGTCCAGGATCTTCTGGCCTTCATAGTTTCTGGCGAGAAGTCTGGTGTGATTCTGATAGGTCTCCCTTTATATGTTACTTGACCTTTTTCCCTTACTGCTTTTAATATTCTTTCCTTATTTTGTGCGTTTGGTGTTTTGACAATTATGTGACGGGAGGTGTTTCTTTTCTGGTCCAATCTATTTGGAGTTCTGTAGGCTTCCTGTATGTCTATGGGTATCTCTTTTTTTAGGTTAGGGAAGTTTTCTTCTATGATTTTGTTGAAGATATTTACTGGTCCTTTGAGCTGGGAGTCTTCACTCTCTTCTATACCTATTATCCTTAGGTTTGATCTTCTCATTGAGTCCTGGATTTCCTGTATGTTTTGGACCAGTAGCTTTTTCCGCTTTACATTATCTTTGACAGTTGAGTCAATGATTTCTATGGAATCTTCTGCTCCTGAGATTCTCTCTTCCATCTCTTGTATTCTGTTGGTGAAGCTTGTATCTACAGCTCCTTGTCTCTTCTTTTGGTTTTCTATATCCAGCGTTGTTTCCATGTGTTCTTTCTTGATTGCTTCTATTTCCTTTTTTAATTCCTTCAACTGTTTGATTGTGTTTTCCTGGAATTCTTTCAGGGATTTTTGTGTCTCCTCTCTATGGGCTTTTACTTGTTTATTAATGTTTTCCTGTGCTTCCCTAAGTGTGTTCAGGTCTTTCCTGAAGTCCTCCAGCATCATGATCAAATATGATTTTGAAACTAGATCTTGCTTTTCTGGTGTGTTTGGATATTCCATGTTTGTTTTGGTGGGAGAATTGGGCTCCGATGATGGCATGTAATCTTGGTTTCTGTTGCTTGGGTTCCTGCGCTTGCCTCTCGCCATCAGATTATCTCTAGTGTTACTTTGTTCTGCTATTTCTGACAGTGGCTAGACTGTCCTATAAGCCTGTGTGTCAGGAGTGCTGTAGACCTGTTTTCCTCTCTTTCAGTCAGTTATGGGGACAGAGTGTTCTGCTTTCGGGCATGTAGTTTTTCCTCTCTACAGGTCTTCAGCTGTTCCTGTGGGCCTGTGTCTTGAGTTCACCAGGCAGCTTTCTTGCAGCAGAAAATTTGGTCTTACCTGTGGTCCCGAGGCTCAGGTTTGCTCGTGGGGTGCTGTCCAGGGGCTCTCTGCAGCGGCAGCAACCAGGAAGACCTGTGCCGCCCCTTCCGGGAGCTTCAGTGCACCAGGGTTCCAGATGGTCTTTGGCTTTTTCCTCTGGCGTCCGAGATGTGTGTGCAGGGAGCAGTCTCTTCTGGTTTCCCAGGCCTGTCTGCCTCTCTGAAGGTTTAGCTCTCCCTCCCACGGGATTTGGGTGCAGAGAACTGTTTATCCGGTCTGTTTCCTTCAGGGTCCGGCGGTGTCTCCGGCAGGGGTCCTGCCGCTCCTGGGCCCTCCCCCACGGGAGCCCAGAGGCCTTATACAGTTTCCTCTTGGGCCAGGGATGTGGGCAGGGGTGAGCAGTGTTGGTGGTCTCTTCCGCTCTGCAGCCTCAGGAGTGCCCACCTGACCAGGCGGTTGGGTCTCTCTCTCACCGGGTCTGGTGAAATATAATTTTCAACCGAGAATTTTTACATGAATATCCATCTGGAGTAATTATCTGGCTAAACATTCATCACCAGTGTCAGCTCCACAGGCTCACTGAAGATCCAAAACCATAGTTGTTAGTGAAGTTATATATAGATAAACCCAGTCAATATCTTATCCTCTGTCCCTGCACTTGCACCAAATCGTTTGTTCTCTTTTTATGACTCTTGATAACTGTATTGCAACCTCTTGGAATGTGTCTGAGTAGAGGAAAGTCTGTTTACTCTCTCAGAACAATTAACTGGTGACACCTGGGACACAGGCAGAGTTGTCACTGCAATTTTGACTATTAGAAAGGGAATTGCTTCCTGGTTGCTGCCGCCGCAGAGAGCCCTTGGGCAGCACCCCGTAAGCAAACTTGAGCCTCGGGACCACAGGTAAGACCAACTTGTCTGCTGCAAGAGAGCTGCCTGGTGACGTCGGGACACACAGAGGCAGAGTTCATCTAGGACCGGGCACGTCCTGTGTTTGCCGGAGGTCCCACGCCCGCGGATACCGGGCCCGCAGCAGCTCTCTGCTCCCAGACCCTGTGGGAAAGAGAGCTCACCGCCTGATCAGGTGGGCACCCCTGAGGCTGAAGAATGGAAGAGACTACCAACACTGCCCACCCCTGCCCACATCCCTGGCTCAAGAGGAAACTGTATAAGGCCTCTGAGCTCCTGTGGGGGAGGTCCCAGGAGCGGCTGGACACCTGCCTGAGACACCGCCGGAACCTGTAAGAAACAGACCGGATAAACAGTTCTCTGCACCCAAATCCCGTGGGAGGGAGAGCTAAACCTTCAGAGAGGCAGACAAGCCTGGGAAACCAGAAGAGACTGCTCCCTGCACACACATCTCGGACGCCAGAGGAAAAAGCCAAAGACCATCTGGAACCCTGGTGCACTGAAGACCCTGGAAGGGGCGGCACAGGTCTTCTTGGTTGCTACCACTGCAGAGAGCCCCTGGGCAGCACCCCACGAGCGAACTTGAGCATCAGGACCACAGGTAAGACCAAATTTTCTGCTGCAAGAAAGCTGCCTGGTGAACTCAAGACAGGCCCACAGGAACAGCTGAAGACCTGTAGAGAGGAAAAACTACACGCCCGAAAGCAGAACACTCTGTCCCCATAACTGACTGAAAGAGAGGAAAACAGGTCTACAGCACTCCTGACACACAGGCTTATAGGACAGTCTAGCCACTGTCAGAAATAGCAGAACAAAGTAACACTAGAGATAATCTGATGGCGAGAGGCAAGCGCAGGAAACCAAGCAACAGAAACCAAGATTACATGCCATCATCGGAGCCCAATTCTCCCACCAAAACAAACATGGAATATCCAAACACACTAGAAAAGCAAGATCTAGTTTCAAAATCATATTTGATCATGATGCTGGAGGACTTCAAGAAAGACATGAACACACTTAGGGAAACACAGGAAAACATTAATAAACAAGTAAAAGCCTACAGAGAGGAAACGCAAAAATCCCTGAAAGAATTCCAGGAAAACACAATCAAACAGTTGAAGGAATTAAAAATAGAAATAGAAGCAATCAAGAAAGAACACATGGAAACAACCCTGGATATAGAAAACCAAAAGAAGAGACAAGGAGCTGTAGATACAAGCCTCACCAACAGAATTCAAGAGATGGAAGAGAGAATCTCAGGAGCAGAAAATTCCATAGAAATCATTGACTCAACTGTCAAACATGATGTAAAGCGGAAAAAGCTACTGGTCCAAAACATACAGGAAATCCAGGACTCAATGAGAAGATCAAACCTAAGGATAATAGGTATAGAAGAGAGTGAAGACTCCCAGCTCAAAGGACCAGTAAATATCTTCAACAAAATCATAGAAGAAAACTTCCCTAACCTAGAAAAAGAGATACCCATAGGCATACAAGAAGCCTACAGAACTCCATATAGATTGGACCAGAAAAGAAACACCTCCCGTCACATAATAGTCAAAACACCAAATGCACAAAATAAAGAAAGAATATTAAAAGCAGTAAGGGAAAAATGTCAAGTAACATACAAAGGCAGACCTATCAGAATCACACCAGACTTCTCGCCAGAAACTATGAAGGCCAGAAGATCCTGGACTGATGGCATACAGACCCTAAGAGAACACAAATGCCAGCCCAGGTTACTGTATCCTGCAAAACTCTCAATTAACATTGATGGAGAAACCAAGATATTCCATGACAAAACCAAATTTACACAATATTTTTCTACAAATCCAGCACTACAAAGGATAATAAATGGTAAAGCCCAACATAAGGAGGCAAGCTATACCCTAGAAGAAGCAAGAAACTAATCGTCCTGGCAACAAAACAAAGAGAATGAAAGCACACAAACATAACCTCACATCCAAATATGAATATAACGGGAAGCATTAACCACTATTCCTTAATATCTCTCAACATCAATGGCCTCAATTCCCCCAATAAAAAGAAATAGATTAACAAACTGGATACGCAACGAGGACCCTGCATTCTGCTGCCTACAGGAAACACATCTCAGAGACAAAGGCAGACACTACCTCAGAATGAAAGGCTGGAAAACAACTTTCCAAGCAAATGGTCAGAAGAAGCAAGCTGGAGTAGCCATTCTAATATCAAATAAAATCAATTTTCAACTAGAAGTCATCAAAAAAGATAAGGAAGGACACTTCATATTCATCAAAGGAAAAATCCACCAAGATGAACCCTCAATCCTAAATATCTATGCACCAAATACAAGGGCACCTACATAGGTAAGAGAAACCTTACTAAAGCTCAAAACACACATTGCACCTCACACAATAATAGTGGGAGATTTCAACACCCCACTTTCATCAATGGACAGATCATGGAAACAGAAATTAAACAGAGATGTAGACATACTAAGAGAAGTCATGAGCCAAATGGACCTAACGGATATTTATAGAACATTCTATCCTAAAGCAAAAGGATATACCTTCTTCTCAGCTCGTCATGGAACTTTCTCCAAAATTGACCATAAATTGGTCAAAAAACGGGCCTCAACAGGTACAGAAAGATAGAAATAATCCCATGCGTGCTATCATACCACCACGGCCTAAAACTGGTCTACAATAACAATAAGGGAGGAATGCCGACATATACATGGAAATTGAACAATGCTCTAGACAATGATAACCTGGTCAAGAAAGAAATAAAGAAAGAAATTAAAAACTTTTTAGAATTTAATGAAAATGAAGGTAGAACATACCCAAACTTACGGGACACAATGAAAGCTGTGCTAAGAGGAAAACTCAAAGCGCTGAGTGCATGCAGAAAGAAACAGGAAAGAGCATATGTCAGCAGCTTGACAGCACACCTAAAAGCTCTAGAACAAAAAGAAGCAAATACACCCAGGAGGAGTAGAAGGCAGGAAATAATCAAACTCAGAGCTGAAATCAACCAAGTAGAAACAAAAAGGACCATAGAAAGAATCAACAGAACCAAAAGTTGGTTCTTTGAGAAAATCAACAAGATAGATAAACCCTTAGCCAGACTAACGAGAGGACACAGAGAGTGCGTCCAAATTAACAAAATCAGAAATGAAAAGGGAGACATAACAACAGATTCAGAGGAAATTAAAAAAATCATCAGATCTTACTACAAAAACCTATATTCAACAAAACTTGAAAATCTTCAGGAAATGGAAAATTTCCTAGACAGATACCAGGTACCGAAGTTAAATCAGGAACAAATAAACCAGTTAAACAACCCCATAACTCATAAGGAAATAGAAGCAGTCATTAAAGGTCTCCCAACCAAAAAGAGCCCACGTCCAGACGGGTTAATGCAGAATTCTATCAAACCTTCATAGAAGACCTCATACCAATATTATCCAAACTATTCCACAAAATTGAAACCGATGGAGCCCTACCGAATTCCTTCTACGAAGCCACAATTACTCTTATACCTAAACCACACAAAGACACAACAAAGAAAGAGAAATTCAGACCAATTTCCCTTATGAATGTCGACGCAAAAATACTCAATAAAATTCTGGCAAACCGAATTCAAGAGCACATCAAAACAATCACCCACCATGATCAAGTAGGCTTCATCCCAGGCATGCAGAGGTGGTTTAATATACGGAAAACCATCAACGTGATCCATTCTATAAACAAACTGAAAGAACAAAACCACATGATCATTTCATTAGACGCTGAGAAAGCATTTGACAAAATTCAACACCCCTTCATGATAAAAGTCCTGGAAAGAATAGGAATTCAAGGCCCATACCTGAACATGGTAAAAGCCATATACAGCAAACCAGTTGCTAACATTAAACTAAATGTAGAGAAACTTGAAGCAATCCCACTAAAATCAGGGACTAGACGAGGCTGCCCACTCTCTCCCTACTTATTCAATATAGTTCTTGAAGTTCTAGCCAGAGCAATCAGACAACAAAAGGATGTCAAGGGGATACAGAAAGGAAAAGAAGAAGTCAAAATATCACTATTTGCAGATGATATGATTGTATATTTAAGTGATCCCAAAAGTTCCACCAGAGAACTACTAAAGCTGATAAACAACTTCAGCAAAGTGGCTGGGTATAAAATTAACTCAAATAAATCAGTTGCCTTCCTCTATACAAAAGAGAAACAAGCCGAGAAAGAAATTAGGGAAATGACACCCTCCATAATAGACCCAAATAATATAAAGTACCTCGGAGTGACTTTAACAAAGCAAGTAAAAGATCTGTACAATAAGAACTTCAAGACACTGAAGAAGGAAATTGAAGAAGACCTCAGAAGATGGAAAGATCTCCCATGCTCATGGATTGGCAGGATTAATATAGTAAAAATGGCCATTTTACCAAAAGCAATCTACAGATTCAATGCAATCCCCATCAAAATACCAATCCAATTCCTCAAAGAGTTAGACAGAACAATTTGCAAATTCATCTGGAATAACAAAAAACCCAGGATAGCTAAAGCTATCCTCAACAATGAAAGAACTTCAGAGGGAATCACTATCCCTGAACTCAAGCAGTATTACAGAGCAATAGTGATAAAAACTGCATGGTATTGGTACAGAGACAGACAGATAGACCAATGGAATAGAATTGAAGACTCAGAAATGAACCCACTAACATATGGCCACTTGATTTTTGACAAAGGAGTCAAAACCATCCAATGGAAAAAAGATAGCATTTTCAGCAAATGGTGCTGGTTCAACTGGAGGTCAACATGTAGAAGAATACAGATCATTCCAGGCTTATCACCCTGTACAAAGCTTAAGTCCAAGTGGATCAAGGACCTCCACATCAAAGCAGACACACTCAAACTAATTGAAGAAAAACTAGGGCAGCATCTGGAACACAAGGGCACTGGAAAAAATTTCCTGAACAAAACACCAATGGCTTACGCTCTAAGATCAAGAATTGACAAATGGGATCTCATAAAACTGCAAAGCTTCTGTAAGGCAAAGGACACTGTGGTAAGGACAAAACGGCAACCAACAGATTGGGAAAAGATCTTTACCAATCCTACAACAGATAGAGGCCTTATATCCAAAATATACAAAGAACTCAAGAAGTTAGACACAGGGAAACAAATAACCCTATTAAAAAATGGGGCTCAGAGCTAAACAAATAATTCACAGCTGAGGAATGCCGAATGGCTGAGAAACACCTAAAGTAATGTTCAACATCTTTAGTCATAAGGGAAATGCAAATCAAAAAAACCCTGAGATTTCACCTCACACCAGTGAGAATGGCTAAAATAAAAACTCAGGGGACAACAGATGCTTGCGAGGATGTGGAGAAAGAGGAACACTCCTCCATTGTTGGTGGGATTGCAAACTGGTACAACCATTCTGGAAATCAGTCTGGAGGATCCTCAGAAAATTGGACATTGAACTGCCTGAGGATCCAGCTATACCTCTCTTAGGCATATACCCAAAAGATGCCCCAACATATAAAAAAGACACGTGCTCCACTATGTTCATTGCAGCCTTATTTATAATAGCCAGAAGCTGGAAAGAACCCAGATGCCCTTCAACAGAGGAATGGATACAGAAAATGTGGTACATCTACACAATGGAATATTACTCAGCTATCAAAAACAACGAGTTTATGAAATTCGTAGGCAAATGGCTGGAACTGGAAAATATCATCCTGAGTGAGCTAACCCAAACACAGAAAGACATACATGGTATGCACTCACTGATAAGTGGCTATTAACCCAAATTCTTGAACTACCCTAAATGCCTAGAACAAATGAAACTCAAGACAGATCATCAAAATGTGAATGGTTCACTCCTTCTTTAAAAGGGGAACAAGAATACCCTTGGCAGGGAAGAGAGAGGCAAAGATTAAAACAGAGACTGAAGGAACACCCATTCAGAGTCTGCCCCACGTGTGGCCCATGCATATACAGCCTTCCAATTAGACAAGATGGATGAAGCAAAGAAGTGCAGACCGACAGGAGCCGGATGTAGATCTCTCCTGAGAGACACAGCCAGAATACAGCAAATACAGAGGCGAATACCAGCAGCAAACCACTGAACTGAGAATAGGACCCCCGTTGAAGGAATCAGAGAAAGAACTGGAAGAGCTTGAAGGGGCTCGAGACCCCATATATACAACAATGCCAAGCAACCAGAGCTTCCAGGGACTAAGCCTCTGCCTAAAGACTATACATGGACTGACCCTGGACTCTGACCCCATAGGTAGCAATGAATATCCTAGTAAGAGCACCAGTGGAAGGGGAAGCCCTGGGTCCTGCTAAGACTGAACCCCCAGTGAACTAGACTGTTGGGGGGAGGGGGACAATGGGGAGAGGGTGGGGAGGGGAACACCGATAAGAAAGGGGAGGGGGGAGGGGGATGTTTGCCCGGAAACTGGGAAAGGGAATGACACTCGAAATGTATATAAGAAATACTCAAGTTAATAAAAATCTTACTGAAACATAAATTTAAGAAAAAAAAAAAAGAAAGGGAATTATACGGTTTGGGGATTTAGCTCAGTGGTAGAGTGCTTGCCTAGTGAGCGCAAGGCCCTGGGTTCAGTCCCCGCTCTGAAAAAAAGAAAAACAACAAAGAAAAATTAAGAGACTTATAGCAGTCCCACTCTAAAAGAGCTTAATTACCATTGATATAATTTTAGGAATTATTGTAGAATCATTATTAAGACTAAAGAATTAATCTATTTGCCTGTATAGCATCACTACGGGACAGTACAACTGCGTAGTACTGCAGAGATCTGCTCCAAAGGGGTGTGCTATTACTCAATGATTGTTATATATGTCCAATAATAACAACAGGAATAGCATTTTAATAGCGTAAACTTTCCCAAAATGAATTCCTTACAACCTTGCTTAATAAGGGCGAACCAGTTGTAGATTATAAAATAATCTGAAGCTGTCTATCTCAGGATGATCACCTGCTAGTTACTAGCTTATCCTGTTATGGTTCATGACACCTTCTTCTCAGTCCTACATGGTACCTTCTAAAACACTGACAATATGATCCATCACAAAACAGGCCTCAACAGATACGAGAAGATTGAATTAATCCCATGCATCTTATGAGATCAATACAGACTAAGAATGGTCTTCAATAACAACAAGAACAACCAAAGTCCCACATATACATGGTAGCTGAAGAATGATTTACTCGATGAGAACTTTTTCAAGGAAGAAATTAAGAAAAAAAATTAAAGACATTTTAGATTTTAATGAAAATGAAGGCATAACTTGGGAACACAAAACAAGCAATGCAAAAGGAAAACTCATAGCTCTGAGAGCCTCCACAAACAAACAGGAGCTATGATACACTAGCAGTTTGACAGAACACCTGAAATCTCAGAACCAATAAAAATCCAAATACACTAAGAGGACTAGACAGCAGGAAATAATCAAACTCAGGACTGAAATCAACCAAGTAGAAACGAAAGGAATTATATAAAGAATCAAAAATCAGTAGCTGGCACTTTGAGAATTCCAGAAATAGCTAAATCCTTTATATTGAAATTAAAAAATAACAAAATCAGAAATGAAATAGAGATATATCCATAGAAAGTGGGGAAACTCAAAAAATTATCAGATCCTACTATAAAAGCCTATACTTAACAAAATGGGAAAGTAAGGATTCAATGGATAAATATCTTGAGAGATATAAGGTACCAAAGTTGAATCAGGATCAGATAAACCATCTAAATACTCACATAACTTGTAAAGTAGTAGAAGCATTCATTAAATGTCTCCCAACCAAAAGATCCCAGGACCAGAAAGATTTAGTACAGAATTCTCTCAGACCTTCATAGAATACCTAATACCAATATTCTCCAAACTATTTCACAAACTAGAAATAGAAGGAACACTACACAATTCCTTCTCTGATGCCACAGTTATGCTTATAACTAAAGCAAACAAAGACCGAACAAAGAAAGAGAATTTCAGACCAATTCATTCATAAATATCCCTGCAAAAATTCTCAGTAAATTTCTTGCAAGCCAAATCCAAGAACACATGAAAACAATGATCCATCATGATCAAGTAGGTTTCATCCTAGAGATACAGGGATGGTTCAATATAGAGAACCTGATCAATAATCAAACTAATCCCACTATAAAAACAAATTCAATGAGAACAAAATAAGCAATCATTTCATTAGATGCTGAGAAAGCATTTTACAGAACCTACCCCTTCATGTTAAAAGTCTTGGAAATATCAGAAATTCAAGGAACATACTGAACTCAATAAAAGCAATATACAGCAAACCAGTAGCCAAAATCAAACTAAATGGAGAAAAACTTAATGCAATCACACTAAAATCAGGAATTAGACAATGATACCCACTCTCTCCCTACCTTTTAAATATAATATTCGAAGCCCTAACCAGAGTAAACAGAAAACAAATGGATTTAAAGGGATACATATTGCAAAGGAAATATTCAAAATGTCACTATATGCAGATGATGTGACCCGACAAATTCCACCAGTGAATTTCTAAGCCAGATAAACAACTTTAGCAGAGTGGCAGAGTTTAAAATTGATTCAAACAAATCAGTAGCCTTCCTCTGCTCAAAAGAGAATAGGGTGAGAAAGAAATTACAGAAATGACACCCTTGATAATAGTCAAAAAGCTTATAAACTACCTCTGTGTTACTCTAACCAAGCAACTGAAAGATATACATGACAAGAACACAAGAGCCTGAAGAAATACATTGAAGAAGATCTCAGAAATTAGAAAGATCTCCCATGTTCGTGTATTGGCAGGATTAATATTGTAAAAATGGCCATCTTGCCAAAAGCAACCTACAGATTCAATGCAATCCCCATCAAAATTCCAAATGAATTCTTCACAGACATAGAAATGGCAGTTTTCAAATTTATATGGAATAAAAGAAATCCCAGGATAGAGAAAACTATTCTGAAAAATAAAAGCATTGTGGGAAATCACCATCCCTGAGCACAACTTGTATTACAGAGCAATGGTGATGAAAAACTGTATTGTATTGGTATTGAGACAGGCAGGTAGAACAATGGAATAGAATTTAAGACCCAGAAATGAATCCACACAGCTATGGCCACTTGATAATTGACAAAGGATCTAAAACCATCCATTGGAAAAACCTATAGCATTTTTTATAAATTGTGCTGTTTCAACTGAAGGGCTGAATGTAGAAGAATGCAAATCAATCCATTCTTATCTCCTTGTACAAAGCTCAAGTAAAAGTGGATTAAAGAACTCCAAATAAAACCAGATACACTGAGACGAATTGATGAAAAGCAGGAAAAAGCCTCAACACATTGGTACTGGGGAAAATTTCCTCAATAGAACAACAAAGGCTTTTGTTCTAAGATCAAAAATTGAAAAAAGAAACTTCATTAAATTTCAAAGATTCTCTAAGGCAAAGAACACTGTTATTACTTCCATAGAGCAACTAACAAATTGGGAAAAGATCTTTACCAATCCTATATCCAATGGAGCGCTAATATCCAATATATACAAAAACACAATACGCTATCCTCCAGAGAATAAAATAACACTATATAATAGTGGACTACAGTTCTAAACAAAAATAATCAACTGATGAATATTGAATGGGTGAGAAGCACCTAAAAATGTTCAACATCCTTACTCATTGGGGAAATGCAAGTCAAAACAAACCTGAGATTCTACCTCATAGCAGTCAGAATGCCTAAGTTAAAAAAGTCAGGTGACAACAGACTGGCAAAGATGTGGATAAAAAGGAACACTCTGTCCCTGTGGAAATTGCAAGCTCTTAAAACCACCCTGGAATCCAGGCTGGAAGTTCTTCAGAAAATTGAACATAAAATTTACTACCTGAGGACCCAGCTGTATCATTGGATGACATATATCCAAAACGTGTTCCAACCTACAACAAGGACACATGCTCCACTATGTTCAGAGAAGCCTTATTTATAACAGACAGAAGCTGGAAAGAATCCAGATGTCCCTCAAAAGAGTAACAGATTGATATAATGTGGTACATTTACACAATGGTGTGGTACGCAGCTTTTAAAAAGAATGACTTCTTGAAGTTCAAAGGGAAATGGATGAAACTAGAAAATATAATCCTGAGTGACATAACACAAACACAAATAAATGCACATAGCATGCACTCACTAGTAAGTGAAAATTAGCCCAAGATCTCATAATATCCACCATAAACTCATACGCACTCTGAAGCTTAACAAGAAAGGACAAAGGGGGATTGCTTCAATCCCAATTAGAAGAGGGAAGAAAATTATCATGGGAGTCAGATGGAGGAAGGACCCTGTGTGGGAGAGGCGAGTGAAATAGAGAAACAGGGGAGCAGAATCAGATGTGGGAAGAAACAGGAGAGAAGCACAGAGGACCAGGAGAATGAGTATAGAGAGAAGGAACAGTGGAGGATGGGGGTAACCTCTAGGATGTCCCAGATACTAGGAATGCGACAGGTTCCCTGGACCCAAGAGTGATGACATTGGCCAACATCAACAACCACATTGATATTAAACCTGAAGACACCACCTCCAGTAGATAGACATGGCCCCCAGTGTAAGGATGGGACCACTCACCCGTCTCAAGTATATTCAGAGTTATCCCTCTCTAATGGAAATGCAGGGGCAAAAATGGTACAGAGCCTGAAAGAAAGGCCATCGAGAGATCTGCAGACACCAACCTGGACACTGATGCTGCTGCTAATATGTGCTTGCACACAGGAGTTTGATATGCCTGTCCTCTGAGAGGCTTTGCCAACACCTGACTGAGACAAATGCAGATATTCACAGCCAACATTGAACTGAGCCTAGAGATCCCAATGGAAGATATAGGGGAAGGGCTGAAGGAGCTGAAGGGGATTGCTATTAGAGGTTGAACAACGGTATCAATTAACCAGACCCCTCATGGTTCCCATGGACCGAACCACCAACCATTGAATATACATGTTCTGGTACCCTACATATGTAGCAGAGAACTGCCTCATCTCACATCAATGGAAGGGGAAGCACTTGGTCCTTTAGATGCTTGATGTCCCAGAGAAGAGCTATTCTAGAGGGGTAAGGTAAGAACCAATGGGGGTGTTGGGGACGCACGCTCTTAGAGACAAAGAGGAGGAGTATGTGGTGGTGGAGTTTATTGAGGGGCACCGGGAAGGGGGTAAGATTTGAAATGCAAAGAAATACAATTGTTAATAATAATAATAATAAAGGCAACTGCATACGATGTCAAGAGACATTTAGAATTTCAATACATGTGATTAGAGAAAATACTTTGTATTGTGTAGCATTCTCAATATTTCAAAAATGTCATCAAAACAATCATCCACCATGATCAAGTAGGCTTCATCCCAGGCATGCAGGGATGGTTTAATATACGGAAAACCATCAACGTGATCCATTATATAAACAAACTGAAAGAACAAAACCACATGATCATTTCAGAAGGTGTTCCTTCTGCCTCCGTTCTACAACTTGCTTCCCTATTCCCTTGGTTCGCAAGACTTTGTCGAGTATTTTTGCATCGATATTCATAAGGGAAATTGTTCTGAAGTTCTCTTTTTTTGTTGGGTCTTTTGTGGTTGGGTATAAGAGTAATTGTGGCTTCATAAAAGGAATTCGGTAGTGCTCCACCTGTTTCAATTTTGTGGAATAGTTTGGACAGTATTGGTCTGAAATATTCTATGAATATTGGATAGATTTCTGCACTAAACCCATCTGATCCTGGACTCCTTTTGGTTGGGAGGCTTTTAATGATTGCTTGTATTTCTTAACAGTTATTGGTTGTTTAAACGGTTTTTCTGTTCCTGATTTAGCTTTGGTACCTGGCATTCCTCTAGAAAAGTGACCTTTTTCTCCATATTTTCAAGTTTTGTTGAATATAGGCTTTTGTAGGTCGATCTGATAACTTTTTTTTTTAATTTTTTTTTTCAGAGCTGGGGACCGAACCCAGGGCCTTGCGCTTGCTACGTAAGGGCACTACCACTGAGCTAAATCCCAAACCTCCAATAACTTTTTTAATTTGCACTGATTCTGCTGTTATTTCTCCCTTTCCATTTATGATTTTGTTATTTTGGAAACACTCTGTGTGCCCTCTGGTTAGTTTGGCTATGGGTTAATTTATCCTGTTGATTTTCTCAAAGAACCAGCTGTTGGTTCTGTTCATTCTTTGTATAGTCCCCTTTTTCTAATTGGTTGATTTCAGCTCTGAGTTTGATTATTTCATGCCTTCTACTACTCCTATGAATATTTGCTTCTTTTTGTTCTAGAGCTTTTAGGTGTGCTATCAAGCTGCTGCTGTATGCTCTCTCCTGTTTCTTTATGCAGGTACTCAGAGCCATGAGATATTCTTTTATCACAGCTTTCATTTGTCCCAAAGGTTTGAGTATATTGTACCTTAATTTTCATGAAATTCTAAGAAGTCTTTAATTTCTTTCTTCCTTGACCAAGTTATCATGGAGTAGAACATTGTTCCACTCCCATGTATATGTGAGTGTTTGTTCCTAATTGTTATTGAAGAACAGTTTTAGCCCACGCTGGTCTGATAGGATGCATTGGATTATTACTCGTGAGGGCTGGATTAGAGGTGTGCTCCATTGCACTGCTTCTTCCCCTCTGACTGCTTTGAGACAGGGTGTTACCATGTAGTCCTGGCTGGCCTGGAATCCACGAGATAGGCCGAGCTCACATCAAGCATACCAGGCTCTGCCTCCTGAATACTGGGGTCAAAGGTGTGTGCCCCTATGCTTGGCTCTTTCCAAATACTTTGAGGCCTGGTTTTTGATTGATAATATGATCAATTTTAGAGAAAATGCCATGACGTGGTGAGAAATTATATCCTTTTGTTTTATAATAGAATGTTCTAAAATATCTGTTAAGTCCATTTGGTTTATAACTTCTGTTAATCTGTGTATGTCATTGTTTAATTTGTTTCCCTGATCTGTCTAATGATGAGAGTAGGGAGTTAAAATCTCCTGCTATTATTATTTGTGGTGCAATATGTTCTATGAGCTTTAGTAAGGTTTCTTTTATGTATGTAGGTATTTTGGAGCATCGATATTTATTATTTTGAGTTCATCTTGGTGGATTTTTCCTTTTATGAATATGAAGTGTCCTTCCTTATGCTTTTTGATGACTTTTGGTTGAAAGTAGATTTTATATGATATTAGCATGGCTTCTCCAGCTTGCTTCTTCAGACAATTTGCTTGGAAAGTATTTTTCCAGCCTTTTACTCAGAGGTAGTGTCTGTCTTTGTCTCTGAAGTGTTTCCTGTAGTGCAAAACTCTGGGTCCTCATTACATATGCAGTTAGTCAATCGTTGTATTTATAGTGGGAAATTGTGTCCATTGAAGTTGAGAGATATTAAGGATCAGTGATGGTAACTTTCTCTTATTTTTACATTGGATGTTAGTTTACGTTCGTGTGCTTCTCTTTGTTTTGTTGTGAAAAGATTAATTTCTTGCTTTATCTATGATTTTACTTGCCTCCTTGTGTTGGGGTTTGCCAGTTAGTTTCCTTTGTATTACTGGATTTGTAGAAATATATTGTGTAAATTTGGTTTTGTCATGGAATATCTTGGTTTCTCCAGCTATGTTAGTTGAGAGTATTGCTAGATACATTAGCCTGTGCTGGCATTTGTGTTCTCTTAATGTTTGTTTGACATCTTCCAGGATCTTCTGGCTTTCATAGTCTCTGGTGAGAATTCTGGTGGAATTCTGACAGGTTTGCTTTTATATGTTATTTAACCTTTCCCTTACTGCTTTTAATATTTGTATTTCTTTTGTGCATTTGGTGTTTTGACTTTTATATGATAGGATTATTTCCTTTTCTTGTCCAATCTATTCGGAGTTCTGTAGGCTTTGTGTACGTTTATGGGAATCTCTTTCTTTATATTAGGGAAGTTTTCTTCTATAATTTTATTGAAGATATTACTGTCCCTTGATGTTGGCAGTCTTCACTCTCTTCCAACCTGTTATCCTTAGGTTTGATCTTCTCATTGTGTCCTGGATTTCCTGCATGTTTTGGGCTAGGAGCTTTTTCTGTTTTACATTATCTTTGATATTTGTGTCAATGTTTCCTATGGAATCTTCTGCTCAATAGATTATGTGTGCTATCTCTTTTATACTGTTGGTGATTCTCACATCTACGACTCCTGGTCTCCTTCCTAGGTTTTCCATCTCCAGGGTTGTCATCCTTTGTGCTTTCTTTATTGTTTCTATTTCCATTTTTTATTCCTGGATGGTTTTGTTCATTTCCTTCTCGTGTTTTGTTGTTTTTCCAGTAGTTCTTTAAAGTTACTTTTTGTTCCCTCTTTATGGGATTCTACCTGTTTACTTCTGTTTTTTCTATTGTCCTGTATTTTCTTAAGGGAGTTATTTATGAACTCCTTAACATCCTCCATGTTTATGATAAAATGTGAACTTAAATCTAGATCTTGCTTTTCTTGTGTGTTTGGATATCCAGTGTTTGCTTTTGTGGGAGATTTGGGCTCTGAATGAGCCTAAGTAGACTTGATTACTGTTGTTTGAGTTCCTGCTCTTGCCTCTAGCCATCAGGTTGTCTCTGGAGTTAGCTTGTCTTGCTCTTTCTGACAATGGCTTGACAGTCCTGTAGGCATGTGTGTCAGGACTGCTGTAGACCTGTTTTCCTGTTTTCTTTTAGCCAGTTATGGGAACAGAGTGTTCTGCTCTCAGCCGAGTAGTTACTCCTGTACACTGTCTTTCAGCTCTCCCTGTGGACAGGAACCAGAAGGAAATTCCCATACTTCTCCTAGGTCCTTCTGTGGGGGAGAGGGCACAGAAGGCACAAGGTGTTTTCCTCTTCAGTCAGGAATCTGTGAATAGAGTAGTATCCTCTGGTTTCCCAGGAGTGACTCCTCCTCTGAAAATCTAGTTCCCCCACCCTCTGGATTTGTGTGCAGCGAGCTATTCAACCAGTTCAGTTCAGATCCAGGCACAGTCTGGGACATGGTGCTCCTGCAGTTTTAATCCTCCATATTCCTGGGTCCAGAAGCACTATGCTCTTTTGTCTGTGGCCAGATATGTGGGTAACAGTGGGCAGAGGTGGCAGCCTCTTTTCCTTGTAGGCTCAGTATTGTGCACACTCATGGGAAATCGACACTCTCTCCCTCAGCGTCTAGGAGCAGGGAGCTCTGGGCCGGGATGACATGTTTCAGGAGCCAGCTAGAAACTGGAAGTGCCTGGTCCCAGAAGAGTTCTGCCTTTGCTTGTTCTGAGTCCACCAGTCAGGTCACTTAGAGCAGAAAATTTAGATTCACCTCTGGTCTCAGGCCAGAAGCCGTTCCTCGGCTGACTTTCAGCTCTCTATGAGAGCCACAAGCAGAAATGTTCTTCCCCTACTGCTCCTTGGTCCCTATTCACAGGAGGCCCAGTTGGAGCTAGGTGGTTCTCAGGGTTTCTGCCCCTCTGATGGTCTAAGTCTTCCCCACCCCATGAGATTTCGGTGTAGGAAGCATTTTGGACTAATACAGAGCCAGGTGCAGTTTGGAATGCAGGGCTCCTGCAGTTTGACAGCTCCTATATTCATTTGTCCAGAGGCACTGTGCAGTTTCCCTTTGGGCTAGGGGTGTGGGCACAGGTGGGCAGAAGTGGCAGTCTCTCCTTACCTGAGATCCCAGTATTGCCCACTCTTCTGGTTGATCAGCTGTCTGTCCCACAGAGTTTGCAAAGGAGTTTCAAATGTTCATTCCCTGTCCTGCAGTTCTCTAATCTTTCCAATTCTCCAAAGTGTGATGGACAAGACCCCTCTGGTCAAGGGGACATACAACAGGTGCCATCAGACAAAGAGGGCTGCAAAACTTCTTCTCTTAAAGGTAATCTCAGTGATTTCTCATATTGCACAAATGGATTAAGACATGCCCCCTCTCCACAGGAGACTTTAATAGAGTCGACAACTGCCAAAGCAGGGCAGAGAGCTATGTCCAATCCAAAAGACAGTCAAAGATGTCCCCAATCTCCACCAAAGTGCCTAATGCAATCTGCTTAGGGTAAAGTGAGTTTTAAACCTGATTCTGCTGACAAAGGGGGTTTCAGAACTTCCCTATTAAACCAAGAGGAACTTCAAAGTCCTCCACTATTAAAATTGAGATTAAATCATCACTTATGGTCCAAGGGGGACAAAATGCAGTCACATATCCCCAAGTGAACCTCATAACACACATAACAGCCCAAGCAGAGACAAAACTTTCTGCATGTACATCACTAGATCAATGACCATTGACAGGTTCAGACGGGGCTCTTTAGTGTTCCATAACCATGCAAGATGTGGTAGAAAATTCTGAGTCCACCCAAGGAACTCTTGTGCCTTCTGCACATAAAAAATATGATCTAGCACCCTCACCATCTCCCCCAGTACTTCCAATGTCCCTATACAACAGAGAATTATTCAAATATCCTCTACCACCGAAAAGGTCCCTCCTGACTTGTCATCAAGCACAAAAGAGACAAGTTTATCACAACACACTGTCAATGAGCCATGCAGACTCCATATTTATAGAAAGTGCAGAGAAGATACAACATCACCTACCTCCTGAGGGGACTCTAGGTTATTCTGTCCTGTAAGGAGCGGCTCCAAAATTTTCCACATATACATCAGAGATGCTAGTATTTCCCAAAACTTAGCAGAATTCTCTAAGTAGTACTCTATCTCATAAAGAGACTGTGGGACAAGAAACATCTACAAAAAGAGTTCTACCCACAGCCACATCTTTAGAAATGGCTTGTGGATGTGACACATGTACAAAAGATTTTCTAGGACATATTCCATCTGTAGAGGTTATGGATCCAACCATATATGAACCAGGAGAGGGGGAACATGATAAGCAAACACCAGTGTCTGTACCATCCTCGACATCTGAGACAAGGGATTGCTTGGATTCCATTTGTGCAAAAGAATGGATATAACCTCCGCTAACTTCACAGGTTGCTATAGGAACTTTTTAATCTCCTCAAGATCAGCCATCTTCCCCAAACACAAAAGATGCTACATACTCTTCCAAATATGCACAAAGAATTTCCAGTCCTTCTTTATACCCGCAAGCTGACCCAGAACATCTGACAAATACCTCAAAGGCTCTGGGTTTTACCTTATGTCCTGAAGGGGCCTTGGAAGCTATTTTGCCTATCAAGCAGGCTAGTAAACCTGACACTTCTATACGAAAGTCTGTTTCCATTTCTCCAGCAGAAATGGAACTTCTTGGAACTTCCACAATTACACAACGATGTGTAGAAACATCCTTATCTGCTCATGAGGTTCCCAGACCTTTCTTCGCATATGTCCATGATCCTCTAGAAAAAGTCACATCTTCAGAGGTAGCTCTAATACCTACCCACCCGTTCTGATATCACAGTCAGGATTTCTAGACATATACATGGTACATTAAGACCTTCCTCATCTGAGAAGGATGTCTTAGCAACCACTGCATCTGAACAGCATGCTTTACAACTATCCCCATCTACCCAAGATGATTCATATCACATGTCCACGCTGGGGAGAAATATTCGACATTCTCCCTCTACCAAAATGGACCTCAGGCATCCAGTCTCTAGAAACACAGGGTTATGATTTGATACTTATGATGGAGTCTTGAGAACTTTCTCCTCTAAGGAAGACAGTTTCAACATTCCCTCTTCTGTGAAAAGCGATCTTGTGTCATCTTCTGCTAACAAAGAGACACCAAAAGATACAACTATTCCTCAGGCGAGTCCCACACATTCTCCATCTCCCCAAAGGGCCTTGGAATTTTCCAAATATGACAAAGGAATTGTGGAAAGTTGCCAATCCTTACAAGGGCATACTGGACATTCCATAGTGTCCCAAGATGCTCAAGAAACTCTTTTTTTTTTTTTACCAAAAAGGCATGTTCACTGTCTGCCCAGGGTTTCAGGGAATTTCTTCACTCCTCTCTATGGCTCCAGAAAGTGTTCTCCATGCTCAAAGTGATTTCTCATTGTGCAAATTAGACTTCAAAATTACAAAACCTGTTTTTTTTATATTTTCAAAGGTCTGAGGGAAAGTCCAAATCGAAAAATACCATTTAGACCTTGTGCAATTAGCCCATGTATATAAGAAAAATTCCGACTCTTCTAAAGCATCCAAAAATCAATCTGGCTTAGGACTCTTCCTGGGAAACATTTACCATCAGCCATACAATCCCCAGGACCATTGAAATAAAAAAACGGGTATCTAGAAACTTTACCATCTGCCCAAAGGTCTTTAGGATGTTCAGCAACTTCTCCAAGAGCTCAGTTAACCCAGAGAACAAAAGAACTAAAGCCCTCTTCCCAGGGTGTTTCCCCAAGAACCACATCTTTCTTCTTTTCCTTTATACCAAGACAGAAGGCCAGCTTCTTTCTCCCCATATCTGATCTCTTCATCCTGTTTGTTCTCCCTCACAAATGGCTCTTTACTCTGAATTAGAGGCCAATTATAAAACCATAGATATATGGAAGGAATATGTGAGAGACAGTTGCTGACAAGAATAGGAATTCAAGACCCATACCTAAACATAGTAAAAGCCATATACAGCAAACCAGTTGCTAACATTAAACTAAATGGAGAGAAACTTGAAGCAATCCCACTAAAATCAGGGACTAGACAAGGCTGCCCACTCTCTCCCTACTTATTCAATATAGTTCTTGAAGTTCTAGCCAGAGCAATCAGACAACAAAAGGAGATCAAAGGGATTCAGATCGGAAAAGAAGAGGTCAAAATATCACTATTTGCAGATGACATGATAGTATATTTAAGTGATCCCAAAAGTTCCACCAGAGAACTACTAAAGCTGATAAACAACGTCAGCAAAGTGGCTGGGTATAAAATTAACTCAAATAAATCAGTTGCCTTCCTCTATACAAAAGAGAAAAAAGCCGAGAAAGAAATTAGGGAAACGACACCCTTCATAATAGACCCAAATAATATAAAGTACCTCGGTGTGACTTTAACCAAGCAAGTAAAAGATCTGTACAATAAGAACTTCAAGACACTGAGGAAAGAAATTGAAGAAGACCTCAGAAGATGGAAAGATCTCCCATGCTCATGGATTGGCAGGATTAATATAGTAAAAATGGCCATTTTACCAAAAGCAATCTACAGATTCAATGCAATCCCCATCAAAATACCAATCCAATTCTTCAAAGAGTTAGACAGAACAATTTGCAAATTCATCTGGAATAACAAAAAACCCAGGATAGCTAAAGCTATCCTCAACAATAAAAGGACTTCAGGGGGAATCACTATCCCTGAACTCAAGCAGTATTACAGAGCAATAGTGATAAAAACTGCATGGTATTGGTACAGAGACAGACAGATAGACCAATGGAATAGAATTGAAGACCCAGAAATGAACCCACACACCTATGGTCACTTGATTTTTGACAAAGGAGCCAAAACCATCCAATTGAAAAAAGATAGCATTTTCAGCAAATGGTGCTGGTTCAACTGGAGGGCAACATGTAGAAGAATGCAGATCGATCCATGCTTATCACCCTGTACAAAGCTTAAGTCCAAGTGGATCAAGGACCTCCACATCAAACCAGACACACTCAAACTAATAGAAGATAAACTAGGGAAGCATCTGGAACACATGGGCACTGGAAAAAATTTCCTGAACAAAACACCAATGGCTTATGCTCTAAGATCAAGAATCGACAAATGGGATCTCATAAAACTGCAAAGCTTCTGTAAGGCAAAGGACACTGTGGTTAGGACAAAACGGCAACCAACAGATTGGGAAAAGATATTTACCAATCCTACAACAGATAGAGGCCTTATATCCAAAATATACAAAGAACTCAAGAAGTTAGACACAGGGAAACAAATAACCCTATTAAAAAATGGGGTTCAGAACTAAACAAAGAATTCACAGCTGAGGAATGCCGAATGGCTGAGAAACACCTAAAGAAATGTTCAACATCTTTAGTCATAAGGGAAATGCAAATCAAAACAACCCTGAGATTTCACCTCATACCAGTGCGATTGGCTAAGATCAAAAACTCAGGTGACAGCAGATGCTGGCAAGGATGTGGAGAAAGAGGAACACTCCTCCATTGTTGGTGGGATTGCAGACTGGTAAAACCATTCTGGAAATCAGTCTGGAGGTTCCTCAGAAAATTGGACATTGAACTGCCTGAGGATCCAGCTATACCTCTCTTGGGCATATACCCAAAAAATGCCTCAACATATAAAAGAGACACGTGCTCCACTATGTTCATCACAGCCTTATTTATAATAGCCAGAAAATGGAAAGAACCCAGATGCCCTTCAACAGAGGAATGGATACAGAAAATGTGGTACATCTACACAATGGAATATTACTCAGCTATCAAAAACAACGAGTTTATGAAATTCGTAGGCAAATGGTTGGAACTGGAAAATATCATCCTGAGTGAGCTAACCCAATCACAGAAAGACATACATGGTATGCACTCATTGATAAGTGGCTATTAGCCCAAATGCTTGAATTACCCTAGATCCCTAGAACAAACGAAACTCAAGACGGATGATCAAAATGTGAATGCTTCACTCCTTCTTTAAATGAGGAAAAAGAATACCCTTGGCAGAGAAGGGAGAGGCAAAGATTAAAACAGAGACTGAAGGAACACCCATTCAGAGCCTGCCCCACATGTGGCCCATACATATACAGCCACCCAATTAGACAAGATGGATGAAGCAAAGAAGTGCAGACCGACAGGAGCCGGATGTAGATCGCTCCTGAGAGACACAGCCAGAATACAGCAAATATAGAGGCGAATGCCAGCAGCAAACCACTGAACTGAGAATAGGTCCCCTATTGAAGGAATCAGAGAAAGAACTGGAAGAGTTTGAAGGGGCTCGAGACCCCAAAAGTACAACAATGCCAAGCAACCAGAGCCTCCAGGGACTAAGCCACTACCTAAAGACTATACATGGACTGACCCTGGACTCTGACCCCATAGGTAGCAATGAATATCCTAGTAAGAGCACCAGTGGAAGGGGAAGCCCTGGGTCCTGCTAAGACTGAACCCCCAGTGAACTAGTCTATGGGGGGAGGGCGGCAATGGGGGGAGGGTTGGGAGGGGAACACCCATAAGGAAGGGGAGGGGGGAGGGGGATGTTTGCCCGGATACCGGGAAAGGGAATAACACTCGAAATGTGTATAAGAAATACTCAAGTTAATAAAAAAAAAAGAGGTACAAAGAAAAAAGAATATTAAGAGCTTTAGGACAAGAAAAAATACTGAGTGAGACATCAAGGAAGAAGCGTCACAGTAACAACTGGAAGTCACATGGAATTCTAATATCAATCGCATGCATTCAATGCTCTATACAAATCCTATCACATGTTCATTCCCTAACACAATCCACCATTGATTTTCTAGTCCCTGCAGTATCTGAGGATCAAGGGTCTGGGTCACCCTTTCCCATTCGGTTATGAGGCTCCAAGACACATCACTGCACATCTGATGGCCTCTGGTTAGAGGGATCTACTGTGTTGTAAGATTCGCTTGACTGCACAGTGTCCTAAGCACGCCTTGCCCTTTCCATTCATGTTGCTCCTTCCAGAATCCCTTGTCTTGGCCCCTGACAGTGGGCACAAGAGCAGATAGCACTCTAGACTCAAAGGAAGAGGGTCGACAGTGTTCCTCCTCATTCAGAAAGCTTGGATGATCGCCCCGCTACTACAAGCAGAACTGACAAGTGAGGCAGCTCCTGACTGCACCGTGCAGACCTCGCGACTACCCCGTGCAGACCTCGCTACTTCCCCGTGCAGACCTCGCTACTTCCCTGTGCAAACTCGAGGACAACACCTCTCAAGATTTGGTTGTTTCCTGAGATCAACAGTCACTCGTGATTTCCCTGCTTTGCCTTCCGGACTTGTCCAGAGTTCTCGGGAGAGAGAGCCATACTCAAAAGATACAGCTCAACTGATGCTCACCATGACTCACCACTGGCAAGTACATTCTTGCCCCTTCACGTGGTAGAAATCCCATTCGCCATTTCTTGTTCAATTTCCTTAACGACTAAACGGCCAGATGTGAGGAGAGAGGGCAGCGACCCTCATCGCGGAATTTACCCTCTGACCATGCACCACCGATTTACCAGCCTCCACGGCCTGGGAACCCCTTCTGTGTCCCCCAAGATGACTGAAACAGCGGAGTGCAACAGGAATCAGTTGAAGGATTCCCAACCTCCACAGCCTGTAAGCCCATTCAGTGTCCCCCAAGATGATTATAACACCAGACTCCAATGGGGGAAGCATTTTAAGGGTTCCCACCAACCACAGCCTGGAAGCCCTTCAGTGTCCCCCAAGTGGATTATAACTTCCTACACCAATGTGTGAAGCAGTTGAACAGCAGAGACACGATCGACTTTGCACCTCCCGGACTACTTAGACGGACTCGGGACAAGTTCAGATACCCAAAACCCTATGAAGATCAGAGATTCAAAAAACCTGATGCTCATGTTACAGAAAAGCTACAAAAACTCAAAGATCGTATAAAGGCTTCAGTCAATAAGAGGGACCTAGACACCAGAAGGGAACCGACAGAGAAGAAGAATTGGACAGTTCCACTTCCTCTGAGGTTTCCTGAGGGCATGAGTAATCCACTGACCAAGGATAGCAGATCACTGAGAAACCCACTGACCAGGGATACCAGAACATCTGCTTTACATCCTGCTACCCGAAAAAGAGTGCCCTCAGCTTAGTGCCCATTCTTGGGAAGATGAAAAAAAAAAAAAAAAAAGAAAAAGAAAAGCGGGTTATGTCTACTGGGTTTGAAGAACATGTAGACTACGATGAGTTGGTAGCCAGAGAGCCTGTAACATCTATAAAACACAGTACTGAAGAGAACAGTGAAAGACTCAAAGAAGATCACACTGTGTCTGGGCCACCTTCTGCTGACTCTTCTACTAACAAACTGGGACAGGTAATTTCCCCACACATTCCAGGTTCCCAACATCCTTCCCTATCTAGACATGCGGAACTTGGATCTCCCATTTTTCCTCAAGATGTTCCTACCCACCCAGGACTTTCTAGAAATAACCAAGTGGTTCCAATGTTCTATAGGGTTATTCCACATTTGCCCAGGTGTCCAAAATTCTTCCCACAGGTCCTGAATGGAAAATCATACATTCTCCTCTCCCAGAGGGAGTGTCTTTTTTTCTTCCATCTGTATTAAATTGAGTATTTCTTATTTGCATTTCAAATGTTATTCCCTTTCCTGGTTTCCAGGCTCACATCTCCCTAGCACCTCCCATTCCCCTTCTATAGGGGTGTTCCTCTCCCGATCCACCCCCACATTACTGCCCTTCTACCAAAAATGCCATTCACTGGAGGTTCAGTCTTGGGAGGACCAAAGACTTCCCCTTTCACTGGTGCCCCTAATAGACATTCATTGATACCTGTAAATTCGGAGCCCAGGTCAGTTCATATATAGGCTTTGGGTAGTGGCTTAATCGGTGGAAGCTCTGGTTGGTTGGCATTTTTTTCAGATTGTGTCTCAAGCCCATTAGCTCTTTCAGGCCTTGCTCTGATTACTTTAGCAGGGGTGGCATTCCCAGTACAGTGGTTTGATGCTGACATTTGCCTAAATATTTGCTGTATTTTGGCTGTGTCTCTCAGGAGAGATCTACATCTGGTTCCTGTCAGCCTGCATTTCTTTGCTTCATCCATCTTACCTAGTTTGGTGGCTGTATATGTATGGGCCCCATATGGGGCAGCCTCTGAGTGGGTGTTCCTTCTGCCTCCGTTCTACAACTTGCTTCCCTATTCCCTTGGTTCGCAAGACTTTGTCGAGTATTTTTGCATCGATATTCATAAGGGAAATTGTTCTGAAGTTCTCTTTTTTTGTTGGGTCTTTTGTGGTTGGGTATAAGAGTAATTGTGGCTTCATAAAAGGAATTCGGTAGTGCTCCACCTGTTTCAATTTTGTGGAATAGTTTGGACAGTATTGGTCTGAAATATTCTATGAATATTGGATAGATTTCTGCACTAAACCCATCTGATCCTGGACTCCTTTTGGTTGGGAGGCTTTTAATGATTGCTTGTATTTCTTAACAGTTATTGGTTGTTTAAACGGTTTTTCTGTTCCTGATTTAGCTTTGGTACCTGGCATTCCTCTAGAAAAGTGACCTTTTTCTCCATATTTTCAAGTTTTGTTGAATATAGGCTTTTGTAGGTCGATCTGATAACTTTTTTTTTTAATTTTTTTTTTCAGAGCTGGGGACCGAACCCAGGGCCTTGCGCTTGCTACGTAAGGGCACTACCACTGAGCTAAATCCCAAACCTCCAATAACTTTTTTAATTTGCACTGATTCTGCTGTTATTTCTCCCTTTCCATTTATGATTTTGTTATTTTGGAAACACTCTGTGTGCCCTCTGGTTAGTTTGGCTATGGGTTAATTTATCCTGTTGATTTTCTCAAAGAACCAGCTGTTGGTTCTGTTCATTCTTTGTATAGTCCCCTTTTTCTAATTGGTTGATTTCAGCTCTGAGTTTGATTATTTCATGCCTTCTACTACTCCTATGAATATTTGCTTCTTTTTGTTCTAGAGCTTTTAGGTGTGCTATCAAGCTGCTGCTGTATGCTCTCTCCTGTTTCTTTATGCAGGTACTCAGAGCCATGAGATATTCTTTTATCACAGCTTTCATTTGTCCCAAAGGTTTGAGTATATTGTACCTTAATTTTCATGAAATTCTAAGAAGTCTTTAATTTCTTTCTTCCTTGACCAAGTTATCATGGAGTAGAACATTGTTCCACTCCCATGTATATGTGAGTGTTTGTTCCTAATTGTTATTGAAGAACAGTTTTAGCCCACGCTGGTCTGATAGGATGCATTGGATTATTACTCGTGAGGGCTGGATTAGAGGTGTGCTCCATTGCACTGCTTCTTCCCCTCTGACTGCTTTGAGACAGGGTGTTACCATGTAGTCCTGGCTGGCCTGGAATCCACGAGATAGGCCGAGCTCACATCAAGCATACCAGGCTCTGCCTCCTGAATACTGGGGTCAAAGGTGTGTGCCCCTATGCTTGGCTCTTTCCAAATACTTTGAGGCCTGGTTTTTGATTGATAATATGATCAATTTTAGAGAAAATGCCATGATGTGGTGAGAAATTATATCCTTTTGTTTTATAATAGAATGTTCTAAAATATCTGTTAAGTCCATTTGGTTTATAACTTCTGTTAATCTGTGTATGTCATTGTTTAATTTGTTTCCCTGATCTGTCTAATGATGAGAGTAGGGAGTTAAAATCTCCTGCTATTATTATTTGTGGTGCAATATGTTCTATGAGCTTTAGTAAGGTTTCTTTTATGTATGTAGGTATTTTGGAGCATCGATATTTATTATTTTGAGTTCATCTTGGTGGATTTTTCCTTTTATGAATATGAAGTGTCCTTCCTTATGCTTTTTGATGACTTTTGGTTGAAAGTAGATTTTATATGATATTAGCATGGCTTCTCCAGCTTGCTTCTTCAGACAATTTGCTTGGAAAGTATTTTTCCAGCCTTTTACTCAGAGGTAGTGTCTGTCTTTGTCTCTGAAGTGTTTCCTGTAGTGCAAAACTCTGGGTCCTCATTACATATGCAGTTAGTCAATCGTTGTATTTATAGTGGGAAATTGTGTCCATTGAAGTTGAGAGATATTAAGGATCAGTGATGGTAACTTTCTCTTATTTTTACATTGGATGTTAGTTTACGTTCGTGTGCTTCTCTTTGTTTTGTTGTGAAAAGATTAATTTCTTGCTTTATCTATGATTTTACTTGCCTCCTTGTGTTGGGGTTTGCCAGTTAGTTTCCTTTGTATTACTGGATTTGTAGAAATATATTGTGTAAATTTGGTTTTGTCATGGAATATCTTGGTTTCTCCAGCTATGTTAGTTGAGAGTATTGCTAGATACATTAGCCTGTGCTGGCATTTGTGTTCTCTTAATGTTTGTTTGACATCTTCCAGGATCTTCTGGCTTTCATAGTCTCTGGTGAGAATTCTGGTGGAATTCTGACAGGTTTGCTTTTATATGTTATTTAACCTTTCCCTTACTGCTTTTAATATTTGTATTTCTTTTGTGCATTTGGTGTTTTGACTTTTATATGATAGGATTATTTCCTTTTCTTGTCCAATCTATTCGGAGTTCTGTAGGCTTTGTGTACGTTTATGGGAATCTCTTTCTTTATATTAGGGAAGTTTTCTTCTATAATTTTATTGAAGATATTACTGTCCCTTGATGTTGGCAGTCTTCACTCTCTTCCAACCTGTTATCCTTAGGTTTGATCTTCTCATTGTGTCCTGGATTTCCTGCATGTTTTGGGCTAGGAGCTTTTTCTGTTTTACATTATCTTTGATATTTGTGTCAATGTTTCCTATGGAATCTTCTGCTCAATAGATTATGTGTGCTATCTCTTTTATACTGTTGGTGATTCTCACATCTACGACTCCTGGTCTCCTTCCTAGGTTTTCCATCTCCAGGGTTGTCATCCTTTGTGCTTTCTTTATTGTTTCTATTTCCATTTTTTATTCCTGGATGGTTTTGTTCATTTCCTTCTCGTGTTTTGTTGTTTTTCCAGTAGTTCTTTAAAGTTACTTTTTGTTCCCTCTTTATGGGATTCTACCTGTTTACTTCTGTTTTTTCTATTGTCCTGTATTTTCTTAAGGGAGTTATTTATGAACTCCTTAACATCCTCCATGTTTATGATAAAATGTGAACTTAAATCTAGATCTTGCTTTTCTTGTGTGTTTGGATATCCAGTGTTTGCTTTTGTGGGAGATTTGGGCTCTGAATGAGCCTAAGTAGACTTGATTACTGTTGTTTGAGTTCCTGCTCTTGCCTCTAGCCATCAGGTTGTCTCTGGAGTTAGCTTGTCTTGCTCTTTCTGACAATGGCTTGACAGTCCTGTAGGCATGTGTGTCAGGACTGCTGTAGACCTGTTTTCCTGTTTTCTTTTAGCCAGTTATGGGAACAGAGTGTTCTGCTCTCAGCCGAGTAGTTACTCCTGTACACTGTCTTTCAGCTCTCCCTGTGGACAGGAACCAGAAGGAAATTCCCATACTTCTCCTAGGTCCTTCTGTGGGGGAGAGGGCACAGAAGGCACAAGGTGTTTTCCTCTTCAGTCAGGAATCTGTGAATAGAGTAGTATCCTCTGGTTTCCCAGGAGTGACTCCTCCTCTGAAAATCTAGTTCCCCCACCCTCTGGATTTGTGTGCAGCGAGCTATTCAACCAGTTCAGTTCAGATCCAGGCACAGTCTGGGACATGGTGCTCCTGCAGTTTTAATCCTCCATATTCCTGGGTCCAGAAGCACTATGCTCTTTTGTCTGTGGCCAGATATGTGGGTAACAGTGGGCAGAGGTGGCAGCCTCTTTTCCTTGTAGGCTCAGTATTGTGCACACTCATGGGAAATCGACACTCTCTCCCTCAGCGTCTAGGAGCAGGGAGCTCTGGGCCGGGATGACATGTTTCAGGAGCCAGCTAGAAACTGGAAGTGCCTGGTCCCAGAAGAGTTCTGCCTTTGCTTGTTCTGAGTCCACCAGTCAGGTCACTTAGAGCAGAAAATTTAGATTCACCTCTGGTCTCAGGCCAGAAGCCGTTCCTCGGCTGACTTTCAGCTCTCTATGAGAGCCACAAGCAGAAATGTTCTTCCCCTACTGCTCCTTGGTCCCTATTCACAGGAGGCCCAGTTGGAGCTAGGTGGTTCTCAGGGTTTCTGCCCCTCTGATGGTCTAAGTCTTCCCCACCCCATGAGATTTCGGTGTAGGAAGCATTTTGGACTAATACAGAGCCAGGTGCAGTTTGGAATGCAGGGCTCCTGCAGTTTGACAGCTCCTATATTCATTTGTCCAGAGGCACTGTGCAGTTTCCCTTTGGGCTAGGGGTGTGGGCACAGGTGGGCAGAAGTGGCAGTCTCTCCTTACCTGAGATCCCAGTATTGCCCACTCTTCTGGTTGATCAGCTGTCTGTCCCACAGAGTTTGCAAAGGAGTTTCAAATGTTCATTCCCTGTCCTGCAGTTCTCTAATCTTTCCAATTCTCCAAAGTGTGATGGACAAGACCCCTCTGGTCAAGGGGACATACAACAGGTGCCATCAGACAAAGAGGGCTGCAAAACTTCTTCTCTTAAAGGTAATCTCAGTGATTTCTCATATTGCACAAATGGATTAAGACATGCCCCCTCTCCACAGGAGACTTTAATAGAGTCGACAACTGCCAAAGCAGGGCAGAGAGCTATGTCCAATCCAAAAGACAGTCAAAGATGTCCCCAATCTCCACCAAAGTGCCTAATGCAATCTGCTTAGGGTAAAGTGAGTTTTAAACCTGATTCTGCTGACAAAGGGGGTTTCAGAACTTCCCTATTAAACCAAGAGGAACTTCAAAGTCCTCCACTATTAAAATTGAGATTAAATCATCACTTATGGTCCAAGGGGGACAAAATGCAGTCACATATCCCCAAGTGAACCTCATAACACACATAACAGCCCAAGCAGAGACAAAACTTTCTGCATGTACATCACTAGATCAATGACCATTGACAGGTTCAGACGGGGCTCTTTAGTGTTCCATAACCATGCAAGATGTGGTAGAAAATTCTGAGTCCACCCAAGGAACTCTTGTGCCTTCTGCACATAAAAAATATGATCTAGCACCCTCACCATCTCCCCCAGTACTTCCAATGTCCCTATACAACAGAGAATTATTCAAATATCCTCTACCACCGAAAAGGTCCCTCCTGACTTGTCATCAAGCACAAAAGAGACAAGTTTATCACAACACACTGTCAATGAGCCATGCAGACTCCATATTTATAGAAAGTGCAGAGAAGATACAACATCACCTACCTCCTGAGGGGACTCTAGGTTATTCTGTCCTGTAAGGAGCGGCTCCAAAATTTTCCACATATACATCAGAGATGCTAGTATTTCCCAAAACTTAGCAGAATTCTCTAAGTAGTACTCTATCTCATAAAGAGACTGTGGGACAAGAAACATCTACAAAAAGAGTTCTACCCACAGCCACATCTTTAGAAATGGCTTGTGGATGTGACACATGTACAAAAGATTTTCTAGGACATATTCCATCTGTAGAGGTTATGGATCCAACCATATATGAACCAGGAGAGGGGGAACATGATAAGCAAACACCAGTGTCTGTACCATCCTCGACATCTGAGACAAGGGATTGCTTGGATTCCATTTGTGCAAAAGAATGGATATAACCTCCGCTAACTTCACAGGTTGCTATAGGAACTTTTTAATCTCCTCAAGATCAGCCATCTTCCCCAAACACAAAAGATGCTACATACTCTTCCAAATATGCACAAAGAATTTCCAGTCCTTCTTTATACCCGCAAGCTGACCCAGAACATCTGACAAATACCTCAAAGGCTCTGGGTTTTACCTTATGTCCTGAAGGGGCCTTGGAAGCTATTTTGCCTATCAAGCAGGCTAGTAAACCTGACACTTCTATACGAAAGTCTGTTTCCATTTCTCCAGCAGAAATGGAACTTCTTGGAACTTCCACAATTACACAACGATGTGTAGAAACATCCTTATCTGCTCATGAGGTTCCCAGACCTTTCTTCGCATATGTCCATGATCCTCTAGAAAAAGTCACATCTTCAGAGGTAGCTCTAATACCTACCCACCCGTTCTGATATCACAGTCAGGATTTCTAGACATATACATGGTACATTAAGACCTTCCTCATCTGAGAAGGATGTCTTAGCAACCACTGCATCTGAACAGCATGCTTTACAACTATCCCCATCTACCCAAGATGATTCATATCACATGTCCACGCTGGGGAGAAATATTCGACATTCTCCCTCTACCAAAATGGACCTCAGGCATCCAGTCTCTAGAAACACAGGGTTATGATTTGATACTTATGATGGAGTCTTGAGAACTTTCTCCTCTAAGGAAGACAGTTTCAACATTCCCTCTTCTGTGAAAAGCGATCTTGTGTCATCTTCTGCTAACAAAGAGACACCAAAAGATACAACTATTCCTCAGGCGAGTCCCACACATTCTCCATCTCCCCAAAGGGCCTTGGAATTTTCCAAATATGACAAAGGAATTGTGGAAAGTTGCCAATCCTTACAAGGGCATACTGGACATTCCATAGTGTCCCAAGATGCTCAAGAAACTCTTTTTTTTTTTTTACCAAAAAGGCATGTTCACTGTCTGCCCAGGGTTTCAGGGAATTTCTTCACTCCTCTCTATGGCTCCAGAAAGTGTTCTCCATGCTCAAAGTGATTTCTCATTGTGCAAATTAGACTTCAAAATTACAAAACCTGTTTTTTTTATATTTTCAAAGGTCTGAGGGAAAGTCCAAATCGAAAAATACCATTTAGACCTTGTGCAATTAGCCCATGTATATAAGAAAAATTCCGACTCTTCTAAAGCATCCAAAAATCAATCTGGCTTAGGACTCTTCCTGGGAAACATTTACCATCAGCCATACAATCCCCAGGACCATTGAAATAAAAAAACGGGTATCTAGAAACTTTACCATCTGCCCAAAGGTCTTTAGGATGTTCAGCAACTTCTCCAAGAGCTCAGTTAACCCAGAGAACAAAAGAACTAAAGCCCTCTTCCCAGGGTGTTTCCCCAAGAACCACATCTTTCTTCTTTTCCTTTATACCAAGACAGAAGGCCAGCTTCTTTCTCCCCATATCTGATCTCTTCATCCTGTTTGTTCTCCCTCACAAATGGCTCTTTACTCTGAATTAGAGGCCAATTATAAAACCATAGATATATGGAAGGAATATGTGAGAGACAGTTGCTGACAAGACAACACTTGTTACGTCACAGAAGAAGCTAGGGCTCTCTAGGATACAAGAGATTTTTCATGGAAGGCCTAAGGATGATGTCACTGAGAACTGCCATGGCCTACCTGCTAAACAGCTTTCCTTACATTGACCACATTCAAGGGTGCCTTTCCAGGAGTGTCCCCTGTGACAAAGTGGAAACCTTTACATGCTACATCTCTCTAAAGCTAGAGACTTCTCTCTGCTTCATTAGTGGTCACATGCTCTGAATGGAGAAAGTTAATCAAGGGCTTAGCATGGCTAGAAAAGATCTAGGAACAAGTAGAGGAGATTCTTCTGGAGATTAATTTCATTCCCAGATCCAATCCTGTGAAATACAATTCAAATCCCTAGGTTTTCTCAGTTTCACATGTGCCAGTATTTCCCCTACAGACCTATAATTGAGTGAATATTGTGTCACATTTTTTGCACATTAATTGACAGGGGACATTATATATATTTCTGCATGTGTACTCAAAAATTTCATTTTTCCAATTCCATTTTTTTGCAATAAATTTGGGTACAAACTTGACCCAGCAATAGGTTGTATATAACAGTGGAAATATTGTGTACCTACTTCAAATGATCAACTCTCAAATCATTATATTATCCAAAAATTAACAGACATCAGTTAAGCAAAGGACAACATTGACTATAGAATGCAGTTCTGTAGTTCTATTAGATATCTGCTCTCTAATATCTACCTTCCTTTGTTCCCAGGGCAAGACATGAGGGTTTCTTCAGTCCAAACGTCAGTTTCAGGGGGATGTGCAGCGAGAGTATGACTTGAGGTCCAGTGAAACCTCAACTTCAGCAGGTTCATAAGAACAGGATGGAATCTATTTGGCATTGCCATTTGTGGATCCTATATTCTTGACCTAATTGCACAGAATCCATGTAAAATTTCACTAAAATTCATAGTTGTAGGAGCCACCAAATATATACATATATCAGGCACCAAAACTAGATAAGATTGATGAAGCTAAAATGTGCATTCTGCCAATAAACTGTTATAGATCTTTCATTAGAGACACAGCCAGAGCATGTGAAATACAGAAATGATTGCTAGTGGCAAACCAGAGAACTGAAATCAGACCCCTTGTTTGTAGATGTAGAGAAAGGATTTCAAGAGCTGAATGGGCATTCAACCACATAAGAACAACAAGTTCAACTAACCAAAGCTTTTTGGTACTAAACCAATATTCAAAGACTGTTTATGGACAGTCTTATGGCTCCAACAGCATATGTGGCAGAGTATGGTGATGTTGGGCATCAGTGATAGGATAAGCCCTTGGTATTGCTAGTTCAAGGGAATGTCAAGGCAGAGTAAAGGGGTTATAGAAGAAGGGTAAGAAGAACAGTTAGGAATCTTATGGACAAGAAACTGGGAAAGAAAATAACATTTGAAATGTAAATATAGAAATACCCAATTAAAAATTCTATAAAATTTGCAAAAAAAAAAATAAAAAAAAAATGAAAGAAAGAAAAGAAAATTAGCAGCTAATCAGACTTATTGACTCAGTAATCTAAAGGGTCCCTGTCAGGGAACTATAGTCAGAATAATACTAGTGGAAAGATTGAGATGATGAAGTCCAAATTTGGAGCACTTCTCTCTCTCAAATACCAGTATCAGACACATATTGCTCTATAAGTATCCAAATAATTGAGTAGTTTACTCTGAGCTGAGGACATCATACATGTTTTTCACTTCTTCCCTAGGGCCATTTTCTTCTGGGCAAAAGAGTAAAAATCATGAGTTCTAAGGAAAAGAACAGTGTCCTTCAAAACACCTGGGCTTTGGGATAAAGATATTAATGATATAAACTCTCTGACTTCCAGGAACCATTAGAAGCAGGGAAGTCCAGATGCTTCTGAGAGGCTCCCAGCACCTGAATCCTGTATGTGGAGGGCTAAGGTCAAGTCTGTGCCTTAAGTGAATCTACTCAACTCCTACCAAGGACTTACTGAGATTTCCCATAATCCATGTATTGCTTCTTTTTTTTTTTATACCAAGACAGAAGGCCAGCTTTCTTTTCCCAATCTCTGATTTCTTTATGCTCTTTGTTCTCCCTCCTAAATGGCTCTTTACTCTGAATTAGCAGCCAATTAGTAACCCCTATAGGTACTAAAGGAATATTGGATAGGCAGTTGCAATAGCAGCAACACTTGTGACATCACAGAACAACTAGGCCTCCCCAGGATACAAGAGATTTTTCAGGGAGGGCCTAATGATGATGTCACTGAAAACTGTCGTGGCCTACCTGGGGAACAGCTTTCCTTACATTGAAAAAAATTCAAGGATGTGAATTGCAAGTGTGTCTCCTGTGATACAGTGGAAATCTGTACGTACTACATCTCTCTAAGCCAAAATACTTCTCTTTCCTGTATTAGTGTTGACATGGTCTGAATGGAGAAAGTTACTCAGGGCCTTGGCATGAGGAGAAAACATCTAGGAACATAGAATCGAGAGGATTCTTCTGGATCATAATTCTATTACCAGGTCCATTCCTGTGATATATAGTTCAATTTCCTAGGTTTTCTTTGTTTCCCAAAGAAATTTAATTGAGTGAATATTGTATTTCATTTTCTAATTGAACATTCCTTGTTTGGGGATATTATATATATATATATATATATATATATATATATTCCTGAATGTGTTATCAAAAATATCTGTTTTCCAATTCCATTTTTTCAGTGATTTTGGCAACAAAGTGGGTCTAGCAATAGAATGAAAATAACAGTGTATAGTCTACCTCCTTCGATTGATAAACTCCCAAATGCTTATTTTATCCAAAAAATACCAGATATCAATAAAACAAAGGACAACATCGGCTATACAATGTGGTTCTATTTCCTATTAAGTATCAGTTCTCTCATATCAACCTAACTGTGTTCCCAGTGTAAGTCTTGATAATTTTGGATTTTTTACCATGATTATTTCTTCAGGCCATACATAATACTTAGGAGGATGTGCAGTGAGAGGAATGGCTTGAGTTAAACTAGTTAAACCTCAAATTCAAAGGTTCATAAGAACAGGAGTGAGGAGATTATTTGCCATTGTCATTTGAGGATTCTACATTCTTGAGTTAGTTGTGCAGAATCCATGCTAAAATTCTACCTAACCCCATTGCTGTATGAGACACCAAATATATATATATATTTACATACATATAATCAAAACTAGATATAAGTGATGAAGCTATGAAGGGCATGCTGCCAGGTACTGGACATAAATCTTTCCTGAGAGACACAGATAGAGCATATAAAATACAGAAGTGAATGCTAGTGGCAAACTAGTTTACTGACAACTGATATGTTGTTGGTAGATTCTGAGAAAGGATTAAAAATGCTGTGTAAGTGAGGGTTCTGAGGGTACCTGGAAGAGAATGTGGGACAAAGGATGCGAAGAAGGATGCCAAGACAAGAGTCTGAACAAGGCGTCAATTTTATTTTTCTCCAAGGCTGAATTTATACCATAAGAGGGGTAACAGAGGAAAGGGGAACTAAAAAACATTTATGCATGGCAAAAGCACAGGATTTTTTTGGTCACGGACTGATGTTGAAAGGATGTCAGAGAGTTTGCAGGTTTGTTATATTATTAATCAGCAGGACAACATTATCATATTATTATTTTCTAGACCACCAGATTTGTATTAGTCTTCCACAGCTGGCTGGGGATTTTCCATGACCCCAATCACACTTAATGCTAACCATAATAATAACATCTACAATGGAGGGCTTCAAGGGAATCGCAACCAACATCTCCCATTTACATATATTCAAATATAAAAGTGACCAATGCCCATGCAGGTACTGGAATGCACCCCTTGGAAACTGTGTTTGTCTTAAGTTGGGTTGTTATTTGTCACATGGCCAAGAGAATCTTGTAACCAGGGCCCATCATGGGAAAAGGCAGCAGCTAATGATGGCCATCCTGTCTTAGCCCCTTTATTCATGAATATATCATTCTCTTATCCATCACTGACTGTCCAGCTCAGCTCGCAGGGGTGACAATTTTTTGTTTTTCAGCAAAGGCATCAGGACAGTATGCAGAAAGGAATGTTGGCCTCATTGGACTGAGGGACAAAAATGTTCTTGCCTGGACAGGGATGGAGATTTGTAGGTGAACTTGACCCTCATCAAAGCATCGTCGATAGTTAGCCTATGATAATATAAGTGAATAGTTTTTGTTTTATATTATCTCCCTGTTACTTAACAAGGCTGGTTAAATGATTAAATGTCCAAGGGCCAAAATATATAAGCAAAAGACAAAGAGATAAATAGGTATCCAATGCATGTCAAATAAGGAATAACCAAACCCCATATCATTAAAGTACAGCATCATTAACTGAAAGATAAATAATGTATTGATATATAGAAGGAAAAATAAAATGCTGATTGACATTTTTTAAATTCTCAAAAATAAATCAAACAGACAATACAATTTGGGTTCCTGCAACAAACTTAACTGCATTATCCAAAAAGTCAAATCCTATGAAAGGTATTGCATTGTTGAATAATACATATTTTAGCTGTCCTGGAGTGGGTGGTAGGCTTCTCATTCTTCTTCAAGCAGTGCAGTTTTTTGAGTAAGCAGTTCCTTTCAATGGAGTGCAGGCTGTAGATGAAGCTGTGTGTACCTTGCGCCATGTTCAGTGCCTCCCGGGGCTCCTTGTTTGGATCAGTGCCCAAAAGCAGGGCAGTAAGAATGCACTGTCTCTTTCAACAATTTTATAGTAAATATAATCTCTGTATCAGACTCTGATTGAAACATTGTAAGACCCCAAGTATATCAATCCTGGTTCAGACCGTGGAGGTAAATTTAATATTTAGGGGGATGCACCATCCCTTGTTTCAGAATTTGGACCTTCAGAACATGAATCTGGGACATCCATATTAGCAGGATGGGATATATTTTAAGTCAAAGAACCCAGTGTCTTAGGTGATAAAAATCGTAAGAACAGCGGTAAGGGGCCAGGCAAGAATGCTAGGGGGTGACATGGTGAGAGCGGGTGGAACAACCAGATAGGTGACAAATAGCAGTCAGTAGCTCAGCTAAATGAGCTAGCTTTCTTGGGGCAAAAAGGCCAGCCCATAATCAGGCGCAAGCTTTGTGCCTGTAAAAAAAAAGGAGAGCAGAGTGGCAGCTGGTCTGTTACCAGCTGTCTCTCTGGATTTGTGTTCCCTGAGCTCAGCTCAGTTCCTTAGAGTCAGCTCAGTGGCTCTGCCTCTCAAGAGATTCTGAAGGACACTAGGCTTCTAGTAAGAATTAATAACAAAAGGATAGAGAGATGGTTAAGACCTGAGTGCTAGATGACAAGTGGCTGATAAAATAATTGTATCGTTCATCTACTTTAAGGGGGAAGTTTCTTCCAGGCTGTCATACATGCTAGATGAGCTTGCACCAAAAGACCAGGAGAAAATAGCATTTGAGAATTGAAGGGGGTGTTATCCGACTGAAGCCTCAGATATCATAGAATAAGCTATAGTTACAGACAATTGGTTTTAAGGACGCTTTCTGCTGCCAATCCTGAGGAAGTGGTCACAATTGCGTTGGGTTTCCTGACTCTTACAACCAATAAATAGATTACTAACACTGGAGTACTCATCTTTAATTGAAGTATAGCGCTCCAAGGACTGCAGTAGTAGCCCTTTACCAAACTGCCTCACTGAGTTAGAGGGCCATGGAAAAGAAATCATTGATCCTGACCTTGTCCACAGCCTCCAGTTGGAGAAAGCTGAAGAGCCGGTGCTAAGACTTTCTCCTCTTGTCATCCTAGAGTAAAGCCTGTTTTGTCTGACACAACAAAGTTCCTCAAAGTCTGCTGCAGAGCTCTTTCTGAAACTATTTTCGGGACTACCCTGACCCCCAACCTGGAGCATTTTGACCACAGGGGCATTTTGACTGCTGCAGGGATAGGATCAGAGTCACTGTCTATGTCAATGATGACTAACAAGGAAAGTGACTTAATGCTGAAGACCAACTTCACACTTGCAATAGGGCCAGCAGATAAGGCAGGCTCCCTGGCAGAAAAAATTTTCTCTCAAGCAAATTATTTCCAAGTTAAACACCAAGTAGACCAAGAAAAACTTCTATACAAAGAAAGCAAACAGTTCCATGATTTCAAAGAGTATAATCAGTCCAAGTCCAAAAATGAAACAAAAGCCAAAAAAGACACTCGACAATACCAAAGGAAAAACAAAAAAACTAGACAAACAAGACCAAAAAAAAAGCATTCTATAAGCGAATTCCACAGATTCCTGTTACCTTCAGAACCTGGCCCAAAATGCAGCTTAACCTTAGGTGCTTCTGGGATGAGGCAGACCATCTGATCCCACCTACCAATGGGATTCTAGAGTGTCCTCTAGATTCCTTTCTCCTCCTAGAGCATCCTCTAGGGCCTAAGGCCTGTGACAACAAGCTAGTCAACCTGTCACAGCCATAAGCCCCTTACAGGACCAATAGCGACAACCAAGTGGACTCTAAACCTTCTCCAGTGGGAACTCAAACCCTTCAGACAGCAGGGGCAGACAACAAAAGTCAACATGAAACAAAGGCGAAACATGACACAGAGAAAAAACAGAAAATAACACAGAACACAAAACACAGACATGTTCGAGCTTACCTATGATCTCTTAGCCAATTGTTGGCTGGAGGGAGCACAGTCCCTGTGATGCACCAAAATGCTGTAAGACCCCATAGTGGACCACTTCTGGAGCGCAAACACAGAACATAGATTGACAAAGTGACCACTGTAGTAGCATGAGGGTATAAGGTTTTTAATCCCCGTACGTGGGGTTGCTCATCCACACAAGGAGATCAACCGTGTACCCAAAATGCACATAACTTTTATTCATTACAGAGGGTAGACTTCAGTAAAAGGCTTAATCCATCCCTTAAATAATCACTAACTGGGTACTATCTTTTGAATCAATTGTTACCTCCTGGGTGAACTATCGACAAATATTTTTTACAAAGTCTAAGATTTTTTTTTAAAATTTTAACCCTCTTCTTTGTGACCTGAATGACTCTCTGTGTCCTGTCACAAAAGATGACAGTAGAATGCTTGTCACATCACTCACCAAAACTCTGGGAGTGGGTGCAGGGTGGGAGCAAAAGCTCCAAGGGGGAGCAAAGGCTTCCACAAACAAAGAAGACAGACCAGCCTATTAACAGGGAAAGACTTTCTCCTCCAGGACACTTTCAAAGAGCCACACCTTGGGTGCCCTTTGTAAGTGAGAGATCTGAGGGTGCCTGGAATAGAATTGGGGACAAGGATCGCAAAGAAGGACGTTAAGATAGGAGTCTGATCAGGGCAACAATTTTATTTTCCTCCAAGGCTGAATTTATACCATAACAGGGATAACAGAGGAATGGGGGAAGTAAGAAACATTTACTCAGGCCAAAGATACAATATTGGTGTGGTCAGGGAATCAGCTGATGTTGACATAATATCAGAAAAGCCACAGGTTTGTCATATTTTAGTCAGGAGGACAAGTTTAAAATATTATTATTATTCTTTACCACCAAATGTGTATTAGTATTTTGCAGTTGGGTGGGGATTTTCCATGAAAATGGTGATAGTTAATTCTAAACACAATAACATCATCAACAATGGAGGCTTCAAGAGTGTCGATCCAAACAAAACTGAAGGGGCTTTCAACTGTGTAAGAAAAAGAATGTCAAAGAACCAGAGATTTCTGGTACTAACCCAATATTCTGTGCATGGACAGAATTATGGCTCCAAATAAATATGTAATGGAGGATGGCCTTGTTGGGCACCAATGGAAGGAAAAGCCCTTGGTCCTTCCCAGGTTTGATTCCCAGTTCAAGGGAATGTCAAGGTGCAGTAAGCGAGGTTATAGAAGAAGGGGAGAGGGGTCTCTTAGGGCTCATATTGACAGGAGACTGGGAAAGAAAATAACATTGAAATGTAAATATAGAAATAATGAGCAATGAAATTTGCTAAAAAATAAAAAAAATGGAAGAAATAAAAAAAAAGAAACTGCTACCTAATCTCACCTATTGAAATCTAAAGGGTTACTGTCAGGGAATGGTAATCAGAGTGAAAGACTGAGATGATGAAGTCTCAACTAAAAGCACTTTCTCTCTCCCAGATATCAGTGTCAGACACAAACTGCAATATAGATATCGAAAGCATGGAGGAGTTTTTACTGAGCTAGGGACACAATTCCTGTCTCTCCCTTTTTCCTTATGACCTTTTTCTTTCTTTTTTTACAAAAAGAGTAAAGCCCATTATCTCTCAGGAAAACAACTATGCCCTTCCCAACACTTGGCTTTTGGAATAAAGAAATGAGTGATCTGGTTGCTGTCGCTGCAGAGAGCCCCAGGGCAGCACCCCACAAGCTAACTTGAGCCTCGGGACCACAGGTAAGACCAACTTTTCTGCTGCAAGAGAGCTGCCTGGTGAGCTTGGGACACAGGGAAGCAGAATTCCTCTAGGACCGGGCACGTTCTGTGTTTACCGGAAGTCCCACACCCGAGGATCCTGGCCCGCAGCAGCTCTCTGCTCCCAGACCCCATGAGAGAGAGACCCAACCGCCTGGTCAGGTGGGCACTCCTGAGGCTGCAGAGCGGAAGAGACCACCAACACTGCTCACCCCAGCCCATATCCCTGGCCCAAGAGGAAACTGTATAAGGCCTCTGGGCTCCTGTGGGGGAGGTCCCAGGAGCGGCAGGACACCTGCCTGAGACACCGCCGGAACCTGAAAGAAACAGACTGGATAAACAGTTCTCTGCACCCAAATCCCATGGGAGGGAGAGCTAAACCTTCAGAGAGGCAGACAAGCCTGGGAAACCAGAAGAGACTGCTCCCTGCACACACATCTCGGACGCCAGAGGAAAAAGCCAAAGACCATCTGGAACCCTGGTGCACTGAAGACCCTGGAAGGGGCGGCACAGGTCTTCTTGGTTGCTGCCGCTGCAGAGAGCCCCTGGGCAGCACCCCACGAGCGAACTTGAGCCTCAGGACCACAGGTAAGACCAAATTTTCTGCTGCAAGAAAGCTGCCTGGTGAACTCAAGACAGGCTCACAGGAACAGCTGAAGACCTGTAGAGAGGAAAAACTACACACCCGAAAGCAGAACACTCTGTCCCCATAACTGACTGAAAGAGAGGAAAACAGGTCTACAGCACTCCTGACACACAGGCTTATAGGACAGTCTAGCCACTGTCAGAAATAGCAGAACAAAGTAACACTAGAGATAATCTGATGGCGAGAGGCAAGCGCAGGAACCCAAGCAACAGAAACCAAGACTACATGCCATCATCGGAGCACAATTCTCCCACCAAAACAAACATGGAATATCCAAACACACCAGAAAAGCAAGATCTAGTTTCAAAATCATATTTGATCATGATGCTGGAGGACTTCAAAAAAGACGTGAAGAATTCCCTTAGAGAACAAGTAGAAGCCTACAGAGAGGAATCGCAAAAATGCCTGAAAGAATTCCAGGACAACATAAATAAACAAGTAGAAGCCCATAGAGAGCAGACACAAAAATCCCTGAAAGAATTCCAGGAAAACATAAATAAACAAGTAGAAGCCCATAGAGAGGAGACACAAAAATCCCTGAAAGAATTCCAGGAAAACACAATCAAACAGTTGAAGGAATTAAAAATGGAAATAGAAGCAATCAAGAAAGAACACATGGAAACAACCCTGGATATAGAAAACCAAAAGAAGAGACAAGGAGCTGTAGATACAAGCTTCACCAACAGAATACAAGAGATGAATGAGAGAATCTCAGTAGCAGAAGATTACATAGAAATCATTGACTCAACTGTCAAAGATAATGTAAAGCGGAAAAAGCTACTGGTCCAAAACATACAGGAAATCCAGGACTCAATGAGAAGATCAAACCTGAGGATAATAGGTATAGAAGAGAGTGAAGACCAGTAAATATCTTCAACAAAATCATAGAAGAAAACATCCCTAACCTAAAAAAAGAGATACCCATAGACATACAAGAAGCCTACAGAACTCCAAATAGATTGGACCAGAAAAGAAACACCTCCTGTCACATAATTGTCAAAACACCAAGTGCACAAAATAAAGAAAGAATATTAAAAGCAGTAAGCGAAAAAGGTAAAGTAACATATAAAGGCAGACCTATCAGAATCACACCAGACTTCTCGCCAGAAACTATGAAGGCCAGAAAAACCTGGACTGATATCATACAGACCCTAAGAAAACACAAATGACAGCCCAGGTTACTATATCCAGCAGAACTCTAAATTAACATTGATGGAGAAACCAAGATATTCCATGACAAAACCAAATTTACACAATATCTTTCTTCAAATCCAGCACTACAAAGGATAATAAATGGTAAAGCCCAACATAAGGAGGCAAGCTATACCCTAGAAGAAGCAAGAAACTAATCGTCCTGGCAACAAAACAAAGAGAATGAAAGCACACAAACATAACCTCACATCCAAATATGAATATAACGGGAAGCAATAATCACTATTCCTTAATATCTCTCAATATCAATGGCCTAAACTCCCCAATAAAAAGACATAGATTAACAAACTGGATACACAATGAGGACCCTGCATTCTGCTGCCTACAGGAAACACACCTCAGAGACAAAGACAGACACTACCTCGAAGTGAAAGGCTGGAAAACAACTTTCCAAGCAAATGGTCAGAAGAAGCAAGCTGGAGTAGTCATTCTAATATCAAATAAAATCAATTTCCAACTAAAAGTCATCAAAAAAAATAAGGAAGGACACTTCATATTCATCAAAGGAAAAATCCACCAAGATGAATTCTCAATCCAAAATATCTATGCCCCAAATACAAGGGCACCTACATATGTAAAAGAAACCTTACTAAAGATCAAAAACACATTGCACCTCACACAATAATAGTGGGAGATTTCAACACCCCACTCTCATCAATGGACAGATCATGGAAACAGAAATTAAACAGTGAGGTCGACAGACTAAGAGAAGTCATGAGCCAAATGGACTTAGTGGATATTTATAGAACATTCTATCCTAAAGCAAAAGGATATACCTTCTTCTCAGCTCCTCATGGTACTTTCTCCAAAATTGACCATATAATTGGTCAAAAAACGGTCCTCAACAGGTACAGAAAGATAGAAATAATCCCATGCGTACTATTGGAACACCACGGCCTAAAACTTGTCTTCAATAACAATAAGGGAAGAATGCCCACATATACATGGATATTGAGCAATGCTCTACTCAATGATAACCTGGTCAAGGAAGAAATAAAGAAAGAAATTAAAAACTTTTTAGAATTTAATGAAAATGAAGGTACAACATACCCAAAGTTATGGGACACAATGAAAGCTGTGCTAAGAGTAAAACTCATAGCGCTGAGTGCCTGCAGAAAGAAACAGGAAAGAGCATATGTCAGCAGCTTGACAGCACACCGAAAAGCACTAGAACAAGAAGAAGCAAATACACCCAGGAGGAGTAGAAGGCAGGAAATCATCAAACTCAAAACTGAAATCAACTAAGTAGAAACAAAAAGGACCATAGAAAGAATCAACAGAACCAAAAGTTGGTTCTTTGAGAAAATCAACAAGATAGATAAACCCTTAGCCAGACTAACGAGAGGACACAGAGAGTGCGTCCAAATTAACAAAATCAGAAATGAAAAGGGAGACATAACAACAGATTCAGAGGAAATTCAAAAAATCATCAGATCTTACTACAAAAACCTATATTCAACAAAACTTGAAAATCTTCAGGAAATGGACAATTTCCTAGACAGATACCAGGTATCGAAGTTAAATCAGGAAAAGATAAACCAGTTAAACAATCCCATAAGTCCTAAGGAAATAGAAGCAGTCATTAAAGGTCTCCCAACCAAAAAGAGCCCACGTCCAGACAGGTTTAGTGCAGAATTCTATCAAACCTTCTTAAAAGACCTCATACCAATATTATCCAAACTATTCCACAAAATTGAAACAGATGGAGCCCTACCGAATTCCTTCTACGAAGCCACAATTATTCTTATACCTAAACCACACAAAGATACAACAAAGAAAGAGAACTTCAGACCAATTTCCCTTATGAATGTCGACGCAAAAATACTCAATAAAATTCTGGCAAACCGAATTCAAGAGCACATCAAAACAATCATCCACCATGATCAAGTAGGCTTCATGTCAGGCATGCAGTGATGGTTTAATATACGAAAACCATCAACGTGATCCATTATATAAACAAACTGAAAGAACAGAACCACAGGATCATTTCGTTAGATGCTGAGAAAGCATTTGACAAAATTCCACACCCCTTCATGATAAAAGTCCTGGAAATAATAGGAATACAAGGCCCATACCTAAACATAGTAAAAGCCATATACAGCAAACCAGTTGCTAACATTAAACTAAATGGAGAGAAACTTGAAGCAATCCCACTAAAATCAGGGACTAGACAAGGCTGCCCACTCTCTCCCTACTTATTCAAAATAGTTCTTGAAGTTCTAGCCAGAGCAATCAGACAACAAAAGGAGATCAAGGGGACAGAGATCGGAAGAGGTAAAATATCACTATTTGCAGATGACATGATAGTATATGTAAGTGATTCCCAAAAGTTCCACCAGAGAACTACTAAAGCTGATAAACAACTTCAGCAAAGTGGCTGGGTATAAAATTAACTCAAATAAATCAGTTGCCTTCCTCTATACAAAAGAGAAACAAGCCGAGAAAGAAATTAGGGAAACGACACCCTTCATAATAGACCCAAATAATGTAAAGTACCTCGGTATGAATTTAATCAAGCAAGTAAACGATCTGTACAATAAGAACTTCAAGACACCGAGGAAAGAAATTGACGAAGACCTCAGAAGATGGAAAGATCTCCCATGCTCATGGATTGGTAGGATTAATATAGTAAAAATGGCCATTTTACCAAAAGCAATCTACAGATTCAATGCAATCCCCATCAAAATACCAATCCAATTCTTCAAAGAGTTAGACAGAACAATTTGCAAATTCATCTGGAATAACAAAAAACCCAGGATAGCTAAAGCTATCCTCAACAATAAAAGGACTGCAGTGGGAATCACTATCCCTGAACTCAAGCAGTATTACAGAGCAATAGTGATAAAAACTCTATGGTATTGGTACAGAGACAGACAGATAGACCAATAGAATAGAATTGAAGACCCAGAAATGAACCCACACACCTATGGTCACTTGATTTTTGACAAAGGAGCCAAAACCATCCAATTGAAAAAAGATAGCATTTTCAGCAAATGGTGCTGGTTCAAGTGGAGGGCAACATGTAGAAGAATGCAGATTGATCCATGCTTATCACCCTGTACAAAGCTTAAGTCCAAGTGGATCAAGGACCTCCACATCAAACCAGACACACTCAAACTAATAGAAGAAAAACTAGGGAAGCATCTGGAACACATGGGCACTGGAAAAAATTTCCTGAACAAAACCTCAATGGCTTATGCTCTAAGATCAAGAATCGACAAATGGGATCTCATAAAACTGCAAAGCTTCTGTAAGGCAAAGGACACTGTGGTTAGGACAAAATGGCGACCAACAGATTGGGAAAAGATCTTTACCAATCCTACAACAGATAGAGGCCTTATATCCAAAATATACAAAGAACTCAAGAAGTTAGACCGCAGGGAAACAAATAACCCTATTAAAAAATTGGGTTCAGAGCTAAACAAAGAAATCACAGCTGAGGAATGCCAAATGGCTGAGAAACACCTAAAGAAATGTTCAACATCTTTAGTCATAAGAGAAATGCAAATCAAAACAACCCTGAGATTTCACCTCACACCAGTGAGAATGGCTAAGATCAAAAACTCAGGTGACAGCAGATGCTGGCAAGGATGTGGAGAAAGAGTAACACTCCTCCATTGTTGGTGGGATTGCAGACTGGTAAAACCATTCTTGAAATCAGTCTGGAGGTTCCTCAGAAAATTGGACATTGAACTGCCTGAGGATCCAGCTATACCTCTCTTGGGCATATACCCAAAAGATGCCTCAACATATAAAAGAGACACGTGCTCCACTATGTTCATCGCAGCCTTATTTATAATAGCCAGAAACTGGAAAGAACCCAGATGCCCTTCAACAGAGGAATGGATACAGAAAATGTGGTACATCTACACAATGGAATATTACTCAGCTATCAAAAACAACGAGTTTATGAAATTCATAGGCAAATGGCTGGAACTGGAAAATATCATCCTGAGTGAGCTAACCCAATAACAGAAAGACATGCATGGTATGCACTCATTGATAAGTGGCTATTAGCCCAAATGCTTGAATTACCCCAGATTCCTAGAACAAACGAAACTCAAGACGGATGATCAAAATGTGAATGCTTCACTTCTTCTTTAAATGAGGAAAAAGAATACCCTTGGCAGGGAAGGGAGAGGCAAAGATTAAAACAGAGACTGAAGGAACACCCATTCAGAGCCTGCCTCACATGTGGCCCATACATATACAGCCACCCAATTAGACAAGACGGATGAAGCAAAGAAGTGCAGACCGACAGGAGCCGGATGTAGATCGCTCCTGAGAGACACAGCCAGAATACAGCAAATACAGAGGCGAATGCCAGCAGCAAACCACTGAACTGAGAATAGGTCCCCCATTGAAGGAATCAGAGAAAGAACTGGAAGAGCTTGAAGGGGCTTGAGACCCCAAAAGTACAACAATGTCATGCAACCAGAGCTTCCAGGGACTAAGCCACTACCTAAAGACTGTACATGGACTGACCCTGGACTCTGACCCCATAGGTCAATGAATATCCTAGTAAGAGCAGCAGTGGAAGTGGAAGCCCTGGGTCCTGCTACGTCTGAACCCCCAGTGAACTAGACTATGGGGGGAGGGCGGCAATGGGGGGAGGGTTGGGAGGGGAACACCCATAAGGAAGGGGAGGGGGGAGGGGGATGTTTGCCCGGAAACCGGGAAAGGGAATAACACTTGAAATGTATAGAAGAAATACTCAAGTTAATAAAAAAAAAGAAATGAATGATTCAAACTCTATGACTTCCAGGAACCATAAGCACATGGAAGTCCGGATGCTTCTGAGAGGTTCCCATCTCCTGATTCCCATATGTGGAAGAGTCAGATCAAGGCTGTCTGTTCAGAGAACCCACAAAACACCTACCCAGGACAAACTGAGCTCTCCAATGGACCACATATTTCTTCCTTTTTTTTTTACCAAAACAGAAGGGCAGCTTTCTTCTCCCCATCTCTGATCTCTTCATCCTCTTTGCTCTCCCTCAAAAATGGCTGTTTACTCTAAATTAAAGTCCAATTAGTAAGCCCTAGAGGTATTGAAGGCATATATGAGAGGCAGTTGCTGTCACAACAACACTTGGGACCTCACAGAAGGAGCTTGGCCTCTCCAGGTTACAAGAGATTTTTCAGGGAGGGCCTAATGTTGATGTCACTAAGAACTGCCTGAGCCTACCTGCGGAACAGCTTTCCTTACATTGACCAGATTTAAGGGTGCCCTTTACAGGGAAATCACCTGTGACACAATGGAATCCTTTATGAACTACATCTCTCTACAGCTAGAGACTTCATTTGCTTCTTTAGTGGTTACATGCTCCGAATGGACAAAGTTAGTCAGGGGCTTGGCATGGGTAGAAATGTTTTAGGAGTGTGGAGTGGAGGAGATTCTTCTGGATAATATTTTTTTCAATGGACCCTTCCTGTGACATATGATTCAATTTCTGAGGTTTTTTTCTGTTTCTCAAAGGCTAGTTTTTTCACTACCGACCTTTAATTGAGTGAATATTTTGTTATATTTTCTAACTGTACATTCCTTTATATGAGACTTTATATATATATTCCTGAATATGTATTCAAAAATTCTGTTTTCCAATTCAAGTTTCTGCAATGATTTTGGCAACAAAGGGGACTCAGCTATAGAGTGAATATAACAGTGTAAATATTGTTTACCTCCTCTAAATTATAAACTCCCAAATCCTTATTTTATCCATCAATTACCAGACATCAGTAAAGCAAAAAACAACATGGATTACAGAGTGTGGTTCTCTATTCCCACTAGATATCATTTCTCTAATATGTACCTTCATGTGTTCCCATGGCCAGACTTGAGGGTTTTAGATGTTTTACTGTAATTATTTCTTCAGGCCAAACATAAGATATAGGAGGATGATCAGGGAGAGGAATGGCTTGAGGTCCAGGGAAACCTCAACATCAATAGTTTCATCAGAAAAGGAGGAAGTCTATTTGGCACTCTCATTTGTAGACTCTAAATTCTTGAGCTAGTTTCTCAGAATCCATGTTAAATTTCCAATTAACCTCCAAGATGTATGAGCCTCCAAATTATATATATATAATATATATATTATATATATATAATATATATATTATATACTTCACCAAACTAGGTAAGATTGATGAAGCTAGGAAGTGCATCCTGCCTGGAACTTTATATAGATTTTCCCTGAGAAATACAGCTAGAGCATGTCTAATACAGAAGTGAGTGATAGTGGCAAACCAGTGACGTTTAAATGCTTCTCTCATTGGTAGTTTTTGAGAAAGGTTTACAAAAGCTCTGTAAGAAAGTGGACTGAGGGTACCTGGAAGAGAATTTGTGAAAAGCAACGTGAAGAAGGACGCCAAGACAAGAGTCTTAATCACGCGTCAATTTTATTTTTCTCCATACCTTCATAAGTACAGGAGGGAGTCTATTTGTCATTGTCATTTGTAAATTCTACATTCTTGACCTAGATGCGCAGAATTCATGTTAACGTTCCACCTAACCTAATAGGTGTAGGAAGCACCAAATATATATATATTTAACCACCAAAACCCAAAACTGGATAAGATGGTGAAGCTACGAAGTGCATTCTGCCAGGACCCAGATATAGATATTTCTTGAGAGACACAGGTAGAGCATATTATATACAGAAGTGAAGGTGTTCTTGTAAAAATATAAAAAATAAAAATGTAAAAATTGTCTTTTACTTTGCTAACTCTGGCACCATTTTATCTGAAATTCTCTGTTAGACATCTTGGCAGAAACACCTTCCCACTCCTTGGCTGCACAGTGTTTCCTTTGTCACACACTTTCCTATACTCAAACCGTCACATAAAAAACACACAACACAATAATCTTTGATTCAGTTGATTAGGTATAATTGCCCACTTAAACATGCAAAGCCTGATAACATCCATCCCTTGGGAACATTTATAATGACCTGTAAATACACAGAGCAGAATCTTAATTTCACCTACCATGACTTCTCACTCTGTCACCTTCCTTTCTCTCTTTTTTCCTCTAGTCTCCTCCTCTTCCTTCAAAGATCTCTACCGCCCATTCTTCCTTCTCCTCCCATGATTACCTTCCTTCTATCCTGTTCCTGCCACTCACATGTATTTTACAAATTCAATGGGGAGGTGATTCTGGTGAAGTAACCTGAGTTATGAGTACAGGACTATGAAGTTGACTTTGGGGAAGAGGTATTAGCATCAAACACAGATAACTTGAGGGCAAACCACAACATGAACCCTCGTGGCAAACCAGTAAACTGAAAATGGACTTCCTATTGGTAGGTTTTGAGAAAGGATTAGAAGAGGTGAAGGTGCTTTCAACCACATAAGAACAACAATGCCAATGAAACAGAGCTTTCTGGTAGTAGACCAATATTCAAAGAATGTACATGAACAGACCTATGGCACCAACTGCATATGTTGCAGAGGATGGCCTTGTTGGGCAACAATGGAAGAAGAACCCTTGGTCCCGCCAGGGTTTGACTCCCAGTTCAAGTGAATGTCCAGGGGGAGTAAGGCGTGCTATAAATAAGTGTAAGGGGATTGGTAAGAGATCTTATAGTTAGGAAAATGGGAAAGGACATAATATTTCAAATGTAAATTTAGAAATTTCCAATTAAAAAATTAATAAAATTTGTTAAAAAATTAAAAAAAAATGAAAGAAATAAAAGAAAAAAAATCTGCCAGCTAATCACACCTATTGACTCAGAATTTTAAGGGGTCACTATCGGGGAATGGTAGCCATAGTAATACTAATGGAAAGACTGTTATGATGAAGTCACATCCAGAAGTACTACACCCTCCCAGATATCAGTGCCAGACACTTACTGCATTATTAGAATCCAATGCATGTAGGAGTTTCCTCTGTGCTGAGGACACAATACTTGCCTTACCTTTCTTCCTTAGGACCTTTCCCTTCTTGGCAAAAGGATAAAAGCTATGAGCTCTCAGGAAAAACTATAGTGTCCTTCCCAACACCTGGCTCTTGGGATAAAAAATAAATTACTTAAACTATTTGACTTCCAAGAAAAATAACAAGCAGTGAAGTCCAGATGCTTCTGAGAGACTCCCAGCTCCTGATTTCCATATATGGATGGTTCAGATCAAGGCTATTTATTCAGTGAACCTATCCAACCCCGACTCAAGGCTCAAGGAGTTTTCCAATTGACCATGTATTTCTTCTTTTTTTATACCAAGACAGAAAGCCAGCTTCTGTTGGGAACGGCTAAAGATGGCACTGATATCTAGTGGTCGTTTGCGGCACACAACCATTATGGCTGTGTCCCTGGCATTCTGGCATTAACAAGGCCAGGGTGGTAAGCATGTTAATAAGGTATCTCTCACTCCACCAATCCCCAGAGGACAAGTTTGTTACAGCCACTGTTTGTTTTGTACTTAAGGTGATTGCCTTTGATCCCTGGGTTTCCCCCGTTTCAAGAATGAGGTGTTCCTGCAATAAATGCTGTTAAGAAGGGCCCAACGGTATTTCGTCTTCCTTGCTGGTCGAGGTGGGCACATCAAGCTTCCTACTCCCCATGGCTGATCACTTCATCCTCTGTGTTCTCCCTGCCAAATGGCAGTTTTCAATAAATTAGAGGCCAATTAGTAAACCCTAGGGGTACTGAATGAATATCTGAGAGGCAGCTGCAGTCATGACAATATGTGTGACATCACAGAAGAAGCTAAGGCTCTTCAGGTTACGGGAGATTTTTCAGGCAGGGCCAAATGATGATGTCACTGAGAACCATCATGGCCTACCTGCTAAACAGCTTTCCTTACATTGACCAGATTTAGAGGTGCCATTTCCAGGAGTGTCTCCTGTGACACAGTGGAAACCTTTACATATTATGTATCTCTAAATCTAGAGAATTATCTTTGCTTCATTAGGGGTTACTTGCTCTGAAAGGACAAAGTTAGTAAGGGGCTTAGCATGGCTAGAAAATTTAGGAACAAGGAGTGGAGGAGATTCTTCTAGACAATATTTTATTCCCAAGTCCATTCCTGTGACATACAGTTCAATATCCAAGGTTTTCTCTATTTCCCAAAGGCCAGTATTTTGCCTACAAACCTAAATTGAATGAATATTTTATTTCATTTTCTCATTGTACATTCCTTGATAAGAGTCTTTATTAATATTCCTGTATGTGTACTCAAAATTTATGTTTCCATTTCCATTTTCAGCAAAGCAAAGGACAAAATGTCTATAGAATTGAGTTCCCAAGTCCTATTTGATATCAGTACTACACTATCCACCTTCCTGTTTTCCCATTTTTAGACTTGAGGGTCGGATGTATTACCATGATTCTCTCTGAAGGCCAAACACAAGATACTGGAGGATTGGCAGAGAGAAGAATGGCTTGAGGAGCAGTGAAACAACAACTTCAGTAGGTTCATAAGAACAGGAGGGAGTCTATTTGGCATTGTCATTTGTGGATTCTACATTCTTGACCAAGTGGCACAGAATCCATGTTAACATTCCACCTAAATTCATAGCTGTAAGAGACACCAAAATTATATATATATATGCCTCAAAAACTAGAGAAGATTGATGAAGGTAAGAAGTGCATTCTGCCAGGAACCGGATATAGATATTTCCTGAAAGACACAGCTAGAGCAGGTCAACTATATACATAAATGCTAGTGGCAAACCAGTGAACTGAAAACCGACCTCTTGTTGGAAGATTTTGAGAAAGGATTACAAGAGCTGAAGGTGCTTTCAACACCATGAAAACAACGACAATAAACTAGATCTTTCTGGTACTACACAAATATTCAAAGAATGTGAATTGACAGACCTATGGCTCCAAGTGCATATGTGGCTTAAGATGGCCTTGTAGTTCATCAATGGAAGGAGAAGTCCTTGGTCCTGCCCAGGTTTCTCTCCCAGTTCAAGGGCATGCCAAGTGGCCTTAAGGGGGATTAAAGAGGAAGGGGAAGGTAACGTGTAGGGATCTTATGGGCAGGAAACTTGGAAAGGAAAAAAAACATTTAAATGTAAATATAGAAACATCCAGTTTAAAAAAGCAATAAAATTTGCTAAAAATAAAAAAAGTAAGAAATATAAGAAAAGAGAACTGCCAGATAATCACATCTATTAACTCGGAAACATAGAGGATCACTGTCAGGGAAGAGTAATGAAGTAATACTTGTGGAAAGACTGAGATGATGATGTCTCCACTAGAAGCATTTCTCTTTCCCAGATATCGGTGTCAGGCACAAACTGCACAATATGAATCCAAAGCATGGAGCAGTTTAACCAAGCTGAGGACACAATACTTTTCTTTCCCTTATTCCTTAGGACATATTCTTCTGGGCAAAAAGAATAAAAGTCATGAGCTCTCAAGAAAACAACTGTATCCTTCCCAACAATGAGCTTTGGGATAAAGAAGTTAATGATATAAACTCTCTGACATCCAGGAACCATAACAAGCAGGGAAGTCCACATGCTACTGAGAGGATCCCAGCTCCTGATTCCCATATGAGGAACGCTGAGGAAAATGCTATCTCTTCAGCAAACCCACTAAGCCCCTACATAAGACTCACTGAGTTTTCCCATGGACAACATATTTCTTCCTTGTTTAATACCAAGACAGAAGGCCAGTTTACTTCTCCCCATCTCTGATATCTTCCTCCTCATTGTTCTCCCTCCTAAATGGTGGTGTGCTTTGAATCAGAGTCCAAATCTTAGAGGTACTGAAGGAATATCTGAGAGGCAGTTGCTTTCATGACAACACATGTGACATCACAGAAGCTAGGGCTCTTCATGGTACAAGAGATTTTTCAAGGATGCCCTAATGATGATGTCACTGAGAACTGCCATGGCCTACCTGCTAAAGAGTTTCAGCAGCTATGTTGACTGAAGGCATCCGAAAGTTAAAAAAAAAATACTAAATGGATGACATCACAGTTGTGATGGTCATGGATTGACTAGACCCATTACCATAGAGATGTCTTATTTCAGGGGAATGTATGGACGATAAAAGCAGTAAATGGCCCTGAATTTAGAACCAGATGCCTGGTAAAGTTTTATGTTATTTGCCCCAATGTTGTTTGGGCCCAGAGCAAGAAGAGGGGGACTATTGGGCAGGTTGTTGATTTCACAGAGGATGGTAGAAATAGAAACTAATTGTGGTAGGTGATATTCATATGGAAGAGAAAAGTTTATGACTTTTATGGTGTATGTCTGATAACACAGATATCTCAATAAAGCTGTATTTTAATGTATTTGAGAATATTCATGTTAATATGGATTAAAATTAAAGTTTGGTTTTATGTCTTAATTCATTAATTTCAATTATATTCTTACATGCTAGTGGAATAGAAATTAATGTACAATATACATTAATGTTGTAATGTTCTAGATTATTTTATGTACTGTATAAACCTGACATCTGGCTTAGACATATCTTGCCATACTGTCCAATGTAGGTAGTTATAACATACATTGCTACTGGCAATTCATAGAGTTCTGTGGACCCAGGACAGGTAGCCTGGTAGGCTGAGTTTCCAGAAAACTGCCAATTGTTTCTTAAAGAATGATCTTTCCTTCATCTGTTCACTACCAACCTGTGGATTCAAGGTAGCCATTTGATTCTTTTGCATGCTCACATCTTATTTATACCATGAAGTCTCAGGCAGCAGGGGGTTGTGTACGCCACCAGGAGGTCAGTAGGGTCACAGGTCTTAGGGACACTTGTTGGGCATCCAGGTCAGTGATCTTGTTACCTTTAGTCACAAAGCAGTCATCTCTTTGATGTGCATAGCAGTGAAGCCTAGCAAATCATAGGGGAATCCAAATATCCTCTGGAGAGCCAAGTCTTTCTCTATGTGCTTAATGTCCTTTCCTCAGCAACAAGGACAATTTTGTCTCCATATTATAGACTTGTGGATTATCCAAAGCATAATATCTGTGCATGTACAAGGGGACAGACTTCCCTTATCCATTTTGGACATCCTGAGTCAGAGTGATAAATCAGTTCTGTTCTCTGGGCCTAGGTACCTGGCTCTAAGGCTTGCATCAAAATAATTTCAATAACAGTAACTATGAAGCTCCTCATTACCGTGCTCCATGTTTAATGAAAATACTCCCAGCTTTGTTGAGGATTGAATAAGTGTCTTTCATGGGATGGGGTTTGGCTGTAATCCATTAGGTCTGTCCAGATAATTTGGATCATTGTTGTTACCTCAGGACAGTCAGTGATGAGCATCTGTGGGTCTACAGCATACAACAGGGTAACAGGATTTATGTAAAGTTTGTTTTTCCATCTACACTCCAGGATGATGCAGTAATAGTATTTGTTAGTGTGCAACAGGTACTTATAGAAGCCAGTGTCTCATGAATACTCTTGGGAGGGAATAGGGATGCAAATTTTAGAACAGAGGCAGAAGGAACACCCATTCAGAGTGTGCCCTACATGTGGCTCATACATGTACAGCCACCCAATTAGATAAGATGGATGGAGCAGCAAAGAAGTGGAGGCCAACAGGAACTGGATGTAGATCTCTCCTAAGAGATACAGCTAGAATCCAGCAATTACATAGGCAAATGCCAGTAGCAAACCACTGAACTGAGAATGGGATCCCCGTTGATGGAATCTTGGAAAGGACTGAAAGAGCTGGAATGGGCTCGAGACACCATATGATCAACAATGCCAACCAACCAGAGCTCCAGGGACTAAGCCACTACCCAAAGATTATACATGGACTTACCCTAGGCTCCAACCTCATAGGTAGTAATGAATAATCTAGTAAGTCTTCCACCAGTGGAAGGGGAAGCTCTTGGTCTGCCAAGACTGAACGCCCAGTGAACATGATTTTTGGGGGGAGTGCGGTAATGGGGGTAGGATGGGGAGGGGAACACAAATATAGAAAGCGAGGGGGAGGGGATAGGTGAAGTTAGCCCAGAAACCGGGAAGTGGAATAACTATTGAAATGTAAATAATAAATACTCAAGTTAATAAAGATGAGAAAAACAATAGAAGCTAGATTGTGCTGTTCCTTTTAGAAAGGCTTCAACTCTCTGGGATGATAGGAGTATAAAATGCTGAACCAGAAGTAACTTCCCTGTATCTTTCACAGAATAGGGGCAGCTAATGTCACCTTTAGACAAGTGATCCTTCCTGAGGCTACAAGGTCCAGTTGTTTAGACATGTGCAAACAAGGTGTTTTCACGGCCTTAAAGTGTTTTTGTAAATCATTCATGCAGTGTCTTTTCATCTGTTTCATGAACAAACAGATGAAAACATTCTGAGGAACCTTGAAAGGCTAGGGTTGGAACCACAAGAACTATCAAGCATCAAACTCCATAACTTCTGTCTGCACTCAGATTAGGTTCTAGTACCCCCATTTGTTCTGGGGTACCTAGGATTTCCTATTTCTCCAAAACCTAGGTATCCTGGCAGAGCAATACCCACACACACCAAGTATCTCTCAAACCTGTCTAGAAACCTTTGGAATTGGGACCAGTGGGATTACAACAACCATTCTCTGATACAGGTTTCCTTTGCTTCCCCCAGATTTTTGCCAAAATTGTCGTCCTCTTAGTATAAAAATGTGAACTTTCCTAGCTCACCCTTGCTAGCTCAGTGATTATAACTCTTGGACCAGTGCCTCAGTGTTCCTTGTTCAATTATTTTGAGCTACAGGAGAGAGGATGAGGTTATCTATCTGTTGTAAGGGTGTTGACCTGCGAATCTTCTGAGGCCATCAACATACAGGACTGAAGAATTTTGAAATTTATGCATGAATAGGGTCTAAGTTATTTGCCCACTTTACCTCCCTCTGTAACTGTCATTCAAATTTTAATTTATCTCCTTTGCCAAAGGGAACTTGAAGAATACATCTTTCAAGAACAAGACAATCTACATACTTTTCTCTGAGGATTCAGACTTCTGAGTGTATATGAGATCGGAACTATGGGGTTGGTAGTCTCTATCCTCTAATGCCAGTCCCTCATATCTTGGATAGTTTATATGATAAATACCCCAGTTTCTTCTCAAGTAATGGCAACATACTCCAGTGAGAGTGGGAGGATATCAGGATGCCCATCTCTTTCAGCTGGGTAATATTGACTGTATCTCTCCCTTTGCTTCCAGAGTGTGCATTATTTAGTCTACATATACACAAATGATCTGGTTAGTTGAATAATTATGAGATTTTATTCTAGGGACAGGTCTGAGAGGATAGATTCTTCCAATATACCTAGGATTCTTCACTACTAATCTGAAATTACAAATCTGACAGGTACTCCAACTATTTTTTTAATAGGGAGCAGGACTTTCACAAAGAAGATATTCTTTTGGTAAACAGAAAAAAGGTTTACTGTGTTAGTATCTGGAAGTCTAACTGCGTCACATTTTTCAAAAAGATGATGGTTGCTTTCAGTTTATGCAAGAGGCCTCATGCCAGAAGGAAACAGGTGGAAGAGGGGGCAATTAGACATGATCAATAACAGGTAAGTTATTATCCCCTTGCCTATGTCAATTGCATGTTTGCTGCTTCAGAGACATTAAGGGAGTTTTCCTTTTGCTACTGTGAATGCTACCTTTTGATAAGGTAACTATCATAGTACATTATTAAAGACTGAATATGTAGATCCAATGACCATTATGGAATCAATTGCTTTGTCACAATTTTAAGTTTTACCATAGACTCCTGGAGTACAGTATTCTGGGCCCCATCACTGTCCTAACTGTAGGACTTGCTGTACCTTTTAATTCCAATAACATCACTTATTTTTCCAATGTTCACTTCATTTTCAAAAGGCATATTGGTCTTTCTCCAATGGTTGCTTGCTCGCTTCAAGCCCTTTTCATGTTTGTTTTAACAGACTTGATTATTCAAATTTACTCTTCGGATTACCACTAATGGCCTTCTTAAATCTCCTGTCCTCCTGCCTATCAATCAGATCTCTATTTTCACACTAATTTAAACTACTGCTAACCACTAAGACTCATCAATACCTGCACATCCCTCTAATCTTTTTTAATCAAATATCTTGTGCGAACTGAGTGACAAAAGCACTCTTCAACATCTGTCTAGGTCCAGGGCATCTAGGACTATTGGAGTATTGATATGATATATCCATAGAAACTATTTTAGAAAAGAAGGATGTTCTGAGGTACCCTGTGTGAAGTCACTTACTTTTACAGGTTTTCTGGCCTCTGAGCTGCTGCTTGTAGCCCACCCAGAAAGTCTGGAAATAGATAACAGGACCACAGTACCTTGGTCAAGGTCAGAATCCTAAGGGAGGTGGGTGGAATGGAAACAGACTCTCAATGAAATTAGTGTATTCAGTCCGAGATCCATATATGGACCAAGGACCTGGTTTTCTCTTTACAAAATTATTCAGTCGCTCTCTTCTGGTATGTACTGGGTATCCAGTAACAGTTTCCAAGCATTGTCTTTGGGTTGATTAACTTTAAAAACATTCTCTAAAATAGAGATGAGTGTCTGAGTTTTCTCAGAGGAAGAGGGTTTCTGAGTGCTCTCGTAGTATTGGTCACTGGTCCTTAAAGAAACACATATCATAACTCTGGATAGGGGCTCTTTACTCAGATATTATCTTCCCAAATGAGAAAGATCAGAGGCTACCTGGAGGCAAATAATTGAAGGAACTACACATATTGAAGCCATATTCAGGTATTCTGGACACAAGGAACATAATTGGTTCAATAATAGGTATGCAAGGAGATACTTCAGTAGAAGAACAGGAAAAGACACTTGGGCATGTCTGATGCACAGGATGAGGTCACCAATCCTAAAAGGAAAGAGGATAGGTGTAGTTCTTCCTCATCTTAATAAATGTGTAGAATTTTTTTAATGTTTTTTCTCTCCACACTTTGTTACTGGAAGAGTGATATAATTTATTTATTTTTATTTATATTTTGATTGTTATTCCCTTTCCCTGTTTCACCTCCAGGAAACAACTATCCCATCCCTCTTCCCCAGATTCTATGAGGGAGCTCCTTATAAACCTACCCACCTACTCCCTCCCACCTCCATTCCCTTACATTCCCCTACCCTGGGACATTGAGCCTTGACAGGACAAAGGACCTCTCCTTACAAATCCATCCTCTGCTTCATATGTGGCAAGAGTTATAGGTCAATCCCTGTGTACTGTTGAGATGTTGGTTTGGTCCCTGTTATTTCCTGTGGGAAGGTTATTTTTAAAGTTGACACAGATTAATTTTAAGGAAACAGGTGCAACCCAGAGAGGAACCTGTTGTTATAAACCTAAGCACACATCTATGGAAGGAAACTAATTAGAATGGCCAGGAGTTCTTATGACACTCAGGCATATTTCTCCAGATTTCCAGTGGTTTTATGTCCCTGAACTCAGCAATTATACATTAAAGGAAGGCAATTCTAACTCAAAGAATCCATAAACACCTCCTTGTCTTTATAAGTCTTCAGGAAATAATAAAGATAATATCCCCAAGGAGTCAATTGCTTATTAGTTTTAATACAAATTCTCAATTCAGAATGACAAATAACAGAATGGTCAGAAGAGACAAAAATAGACAACACATAAAGAAATAAATGTATATAAGGAGACAATTAATGGTGGCTACAACACAATCATACACTTAGAAAAAGTGTCATTTGTAGACATCTCACTAGAATCTTGTTGTCTGTTACCAGGAGTAAAAAATGCCCATCACTATGTGTTCAAACAGAAGGTGTTATATCCAGTATTACTTCTAGAAGTGACAAAATAGATGACAATTTCTATAGGAAATTTAGTCCAGTGTATCACAGGTGCCTCAATCACTGTTTTGATATTCTTTGTCTTGGTTCCGTGTGGAATGCCTCAGGTTGCACCTTGTAAGAAATCGACAGACATCAGGGTCATAGTCCATGATGAAATGTATAAGTTGCTCAAACTGGTTACAATTTCAAAAAGATAAATTTATGGCTTACGATATTACAGGGTAAAGTCGAAAGACCACTCAGAATGACCAAGACTTGGAGGGAAACATTTTCAATAGACTAACTCTTAATGCAAATTACCAGATTCATTTTTATTTTTTTTATTAACTTGAGTATTTCTTATTTACATTTTGAATTTTAAAGACAAAGTATACAAGAAAAAAAAACGCATCCTATTTGGCTAATGCAGGGGGAAACAAGAAAGCAGTTTAACAAGTGTTAAGAACATGCAGTCAGCTAGGTCATCCTCTCAGTTTCTAGAAGAGAGTTTGGTGCTCTGCCACAAAACTTTTCAGGCCCGGGTGTAGAATTGAGAGACAGCTTGAGCTTTGGAAAGATAGAGAGATCTTTGTCCTCATAGCCAATATGAAACGAAAATAGCCAAACTCATGCAGAATGACAAAGGGTGCAAACCCATAAGGCACGGAGATTGGTATATAATGAGGTGCTTCTGATGGGTGAAGAAAATAAGACAGGGTAGTGAAGAAAGTATTTATAAATACAACCTAAGTTGGTATTTACACATGGTTGTCTTTATTACACATGGTTGTCTTTATAACCATAACCAGTTGTAGAAAAGGATTAATAATTAAAATCAATAATTCCTTCATATTTTGTTAACAAAGATTTCTATAAATTTTTGTTTTCATTTATCAATTTCTTTATCATGCAATAAAATATCAATAAAGGAAATACAATCGTTTTCATATTCATTTCAAATTTGAGAAATTAAAGAATGTGCCATGAAACCCATTTCACCTATTCTAAATGTATAACGCATTTGACATTGTGGTATTGAAAATTATATCACATTCAGTATAACTATGACTTGGTTAAATATATAATGCATTTCTATTTGTATGTAGGATCATTCTATTTTACCAAGGTACCATTCTAATCTGGTTATTATTTTCATTTACAAATTATTCACAATATAGGGAAATATGATGTTGTCTCCAGTTGACTAGAAGTAGACTCGTGATGGCTATTTTTGGTTGCCTACTTGACTACAACTGGAATTACCTAAAACCATAAAAAAATGGGCATATCTTTGAAGGACTTCTGCTATCATTCAAAGTGAAAAAAATTTACTTCTTGTCTGAATATGTAAAATACAAAAACAAACATTGAATCCAGATATTTAATCCTGCTACAATGTGGGCAATTCCTATTGAAAGCGTATATGAGGACATGGAAGAAAGAAGTGTTTGTTCTTATCCTGCTTGCTCTGTCTTGACAGCAAGTTTATTTCATTACTGGCATTAAATCTTAATTTGAAACAATTCCAAAACCCCTGAAGACAACTTAAGACATCATTCTTGGTTACGCACCAACTATAAGATCCTTGAACTTAACTTTCACAGCCAGCAATTGTCGGATTAGCTGGACCAGAGCCAGTAAGTCACTCAAATAAATCTCACCTTCCCCCAGAAGAGATCTATACTTCTCTATCTGTTCATCAACCTACCATGATACCTAGATACATAGACATATAAATAGACACATACATTAATGTTAGGTTACGTCAAATTGGTATAGACCCAGGATATAGTAGTTGCCTCCAACCATGTCACAGGGACTTGGTGCTTAATTCTTCTCAATCCAAGATATCTGTTACTGCTGTGGAAGCAAATTTCCTCTACAAATTAGTACTCACTTACACAGGACTTAAAAAAAAAGTGTGTTAGTTTATAGGTATCTTAAGAATAAAGTTAAAGAATGCCAGGAAAGAATTTGGGTTTCAATTAAACTTCATGCATTTAGAATATGTCTTTAGCACTACATTTCATGGCTCACAACTCTGCTTGTGTTCCCTGAGACCTACAGGCACAAATGGACAACCACGAAGACACTGCTTCACGCACTTGCCAGTCAAATCCCCTTAAAGTACACTCTGCAGGAGTTAACTACACCCTCAATCTTGCACTCAATTTTCTGATGCACAACTATGACTGCTTTCATGGAGACCAGCTGTGACAAGGTCTAACCAAATAAGATCCTGCCCCAATTCTTTGTCTAACAAGACCCCTTAAAGCACACCCAGGAACCTTAAATAGCACCCCAAAACCTAGGGTCCATTATCTGGAGAACAACATCCACCTTCTTTGCTCTAGATTAATCTGGTAACAGGGTCCCCAATCAAAACTAATACTAGGTACCATAGAAACAAGTTTAGCACCCAAAATCCAAGAGGCCACATAGGCCGTAAAAACTCGTGGATAGACCCCTTACTAGGTTTGAACTTTTACAAGTAACCTGTGCTCTGGGACACTCAGACCAGAAGTCAGAGAGAAAACAGGAATCATTGGTGTGGGGCATCCTAAAGCACTTTTCCAACAATGATAATCTCAGAAATCATCATGTAAATTCATAATAACTGCAAAACCAAGAGGGATAAAGGCCAACATAAGATCACAATCAATAACTCCCAGGGCAATTGGTAAAAGAGTGTTCTAGCTATTCTAAGGCAGACTCTCATGAATAAAAAAAACACAACTGCAGCAGAAAATGACTTTAAATCTAATCTTATGAAGATGGTAGAGAACTTTAAAGAAGTGATGAATAAGCCCTGTAAATAAATATAGGAAGATACAATCAAATGGGTGAAGAAAATGAATAAGTTGTTCAAGAACTGAAAAGAAAAATAGAATAAATAAGAAAAACATAAAATAAAGAAACCCTGGAAATGGAAACCCTAGGTAACAGAATAGAAACTATAGGTGCAAACATCAATAAGAGAATAAAAGAGATGGGAGTGGCAGTCACAGGCATATAAGACAGATGGCGTTAATCTATCAGTAAAGATAAATATTAAATCTAAAACCTCCAGGAAATATGGGACACTATGAAAAAAGACAAAACAACCAAACAACCAAATCTAAGTGCAATAGGAATAGCAGAAGATTCTTAGTTCAAAAGTCCAGGAACTATTTTCAACAAAGCAATAGAAGAAAACTCATTTAACCTAAGGGAAGAGATGTCCATGAATATACATGAAGTTTACAGAACAAGAAATATGTTGGACTAAAAGAAAAGAAAACAAACAGATGTGTCCACATAATAATCAAAACATTTATGTACAGAAAAAGGATATTAAACGGTACAAGGCAAAAAGTCCATGTAACACACATAGGCAAACCCAACCCTTGCACTTAGCATTCCTAAGGATGACATATTTTTCCCTTATTTTTATACCAAGGCAGAAGGCCAGGTTCCTTCTCCCCATCCTTTTTGGGCACGACGGGGGTAGAAGCCCTTTGTTCTCCCTAGATTTGTCTCCAAGTTCAAGGGAATGTTAATTGGCACAAAACGGGGTTTGAAAAGAAGGGAAAGGGGACGGTTATGGATCTTATTGGCAGGAATCTGGGAAAGGAAATAATATTTTAAATTTAAATATAGAAAGAACCTGTTTAAAAAAAACAATAAAATTTGCTAAAGAGTAAAATAATGAAAGATATGAAAGAAAACTGACAATTAGTCACATATAGTGACTCGGAAATCTAAAGTAGTATTCAGAGTAAAACTAGTGGAAAGCCTGACATGATGAAGCCTCAAACTGAAGCACTTCTCTCTCCCAGATATCAGTGTCAGACAGAAATGGCAGCATAGGTATACAAAAGCATTGTGGAGTTTACTCTGAGATGAGGAGACAGTACTTGTCCATCCTATTTTCCTTAGTACACTCTCTTTTTGACAAAAAGAATAAAGACTATGAGCTCTCAGGGAAACAACTGTGCCCTTCCCAACACTTGGATTTTGAAATAAAGAAGTAAATAATATAAATTCTCTGACTTCCAAGAACCATAATAACAGGTATGTCCAGATGATTTTGGGAGGCTCCCAGCTTCTGTTACCCATATATGGAAGGCTCAGATCAAGGCTATCTCTTCAGCATTACCACTATATCTGTACCAAGGACTCATTGAGTTTTCCCAAGGACCATGTATTTCTTCCTTTTTTTTATACCATGAAAGAAGTCCAGCTTCCTCTTCCCCATCTCTGATATCTTCATCCTCTTTGTTTTCACTCCCAAATGGCTGTTTCCTCTGAATTAGAGTTCATTTAGTAAACACTAGATGTAGTGAAGGGATATCTGAGAGGGAGTTGCAGTCACGACAACACTTATGACATCACAGAAGTTAGGACTTTCCAGGTTACAAGAGATGATTCAGGGTCGGCCTAATGATTATGTCATTGAGACGTGCCAATGCTTATCTGTTAAACAGCTTTCCTTACATTGACCAGACTCGAGGATGCCCATTTCACGTATGTCTCCTGTGACACAGTGGAAACCTTAATGTACTCCATCTCTCTTAACTTAGAGACTTCTGTCTGCTACGTTAGTGGTTACATACTCATGATGGAGAAGGTTAGTCAGGGGCTTGACATGGGTAGAAAGATTTAGGAACATCTAGTGTAGGAGATTCTTCTAGATATTATTTTTATTCCCAGGTTCATTGCTGTGACATAGAGTTCAATTTTTTTAGTTATGTATGTATCACAAAGGCCAGTATTTTCACTACAGACCTTTAATTAAATGAATATTGTATTTCACTTTCTTATTGTACTTTCCTTGACAGGGACTTCATAAATATTCCTGAATGTGTACTCAAAAATTCTGTTTTCCAATTCCATTATCTGCAATGATTTTTGGCAAACAAGTCTGCCCAGCTATAGAGTGAGCATAACGGTGTGAATACTGTGTACTCACTTCAATTAATAAACTCCTAAATTCTTATTTTATGTAAAAATTACCAGACATCAGCAAAGCAAAGGGCAACATGGAATATAGAATTTGGTTCTCTAGTCCCATTTGATATCAATTCTACACTAAATATCTTCCTGCGTTCCCATGGCCAGACTTTAGGGTTTTGGATGTTTTACCATTACTCTTTCCTTAGTAGAAACTTTAGATACCAGAGGATAGGCACGGAGAAGAATGGCATGATTACCAGTCGAACCTCAAATTCAATATATTCATAATACAGGAGGGAGTCTGTTTGACATTGTCATTTGTGAATTCTACATTCTTTACCTAGTTGTTCAGAATCTATGTTAACATTCCACCTAACCACCTCGCTGCAGGAGTCACCAAAAGTGTATATATATATATATATATATATATATATATTAGTCACCAAAAGTGTATATATATATATATATATATATATATATATATATATATATATATATATATATATATATATATTAGTCAGGGGCTTGACATGGGTAGAAAGATTTAGGAACATCTAGTGTAGGAGATTCTTCTAGATATTATTTTTATTCCCAGGTTCATTGCTGTGACATAGAGTTCAATTTTTTTAGTTATGTATGTATCACAAAGGCCAGTATTTTCACTACAGACCTATATATATATATATATCTGCCACCAAAACGATATAAAATTGATGAAGCTGAGAAGTGCATTCTGCCCAGAATTGGATATAGACCTTTCCTGAGAGACACAGCTAGAGTATGTTAAATACAGAGGTAAATGATAGTGGCAAACCCATGAACTGAAAATGGATTTCTTATTGGTAAATGTTGAGTAGGGATTACAAGAGATGAATGGGGCTTTAATCCCCATAAGAACAATGCCAAAGAAGGAAACCTTCCTGTTACTAAACAAATATTAAAAGACTGCACATGGACAGACCAATGGCTCCAACTGCATATGTATCTGAAGATGGCCTTGGTGGGCACCAATGGAAGAAGAGGCCCTTGGTCCTCCCCAGGTTTGATTCCCAGTTCAATGGACTGTCATGAGGCAATAAGGGGGGGTTATAGAAAAATGGGAGGGGGACATGTTAGGGCTCTTATGGACAGGAAATTGGGAAAGTAAATTATATTAGAAATGTAAATATAGAAGTATCCAATTAAAAAGCAATAAAAATTGATAAAAATAAAAAAAAACAAATGATATAAGTAAAAGAAAAGAAAACTGTCAATGAATCATACGTATTGACACAGAAATCTAAAGGGAACCTGTCAGGGAATGGTAATCATAGTAATACTAATGGAAAGACTGAGATGATGATGTCTAAACTAGATGCACATCTCTGTCCCATATTTCAGTGTCACAAACAAAGTGTACTATAGGAATCTAAAGCAAGGAGGAGTTTACCCTGAGCTGAGGATACAATACTTGTTATCCCTCCTTCCTTAGGACCTTTTTCTCCTGGGTAAAAGAATGAAAGCCATGAGCTCTCAGAAAAAGAACTGTACCCTTCTGAACACCTGGCTTTTGGAATAAAGAAAATAATGATAAAAAAAATATCTGACTTCCAGGAACCATAACAAGCAAGGAAATCCAGATGCTACTGAGAGGCTCCCACCTCCTGAATCACATATGTGGAAGGCACAGGTCAAGGCTGTGTGTTCAGCCAACCCTCACAACCCCTACATAGCACTCACTGTGCTTTCCCATGTACCACATATTTCTTCATTTTTTAAACTTAAACAGTAGGCCAACTTCCTTCTCCCCATCTCCGATATCTGCATCCCCTTTGTTCTCCCTCCCGTATAGCTGTTTACACTGAAATAAAGGCCAAATAATAAACCTTAGAGGTACTGAGGAATGTCTGACAGGCAGTTGCAGTCATAACAACACTTGTCGACATCACAGAAGAAACTAGGGCTCTCCAGGATACAAGAGATTTTTCAGGGATGGACTAATGATGATGGCACTGAGAACTGCTATGGCCTACCTGCTAAAGAGCTTTCTTTATATTGACCAGATTCGAGGGAGTGTCACCTTTGACACAGTGGAAACCTTTATATATTACATCTCTCTAAAGCTAGAGAGTTCCATTTGCTTTATTAGTGGTTACGTGCTCTAATGGAGAAAGTTATTCAGGGGCTGGACACGTGTAGAAAATATCTAGGAACTTGGGATGTAGGAGATTCTTCTGGATAATAATTTTATTACCAGGTCCATTCCTGTAACAAACAGTTCAATTTCCTAAGATCTATCTATTTCCAAAAGGACATTGTTTCTCTACAGATATTTAATTGAGTGGATTTTGTATTTCATTTTCTAATTGTTCATCCATTGATAGGGGACTTTATAGATATTCCTGTATGTGTACTCAAAATTTCAGTTTTCCAAATCTAGTTTTTGCAATGATTTTTGCAACAAAGCTGGCCAAGCTAAAGAGTGAATGTAATAGTGTTAATATTGTGTACCTACTTCAAATGATAAACTCCCAAATTTTTATTTTATGGAAAAATTATCAGACATCAGTAAAGCAAAGAACATCATGGACTATAGAATGTGGTTCTTTAGTCCCATTAGATATCACTTCTGTAATATCTACTTTCCTGTTTTCCAAGGGTGAGACTTCAGGCTTTTGGATGTTTTACCATGATTTTTCTTCAGGCCAAACATAAGATACAGGATGATGGGAAGGGAGAGGAATGGCTTGAGGTCCAGTAAAACCTCAACTTCAATAGGCGCATAAGAACAGGAGGGAGTATATTTGGTATTGTCATTTGTGGATTCTCCATTCTTGACCTAGGAGCTCAGAATCCATATTAAAATTTCACCTAATTTCATAGATGTAGAAGCCACCAAATGTATATATATATATATATATATATATATATATATATATATATATATAGAGAGAGAGAGAGAGAGAGAGAGAGACAGACAGAGACAGAGACAGAGACAGAGATAGATAGATAGATAGATAGATAGATAGATAGATAGATAGATCAGCCACCAAAACTAGATACGATTAATATTAATGAAGCTACGAAGTCCATGCTGCCAGGGACAGGTTATAGATCTTTCCTGAGAGACACAGCTAGAGCATGTCAATTACACAAGTGAATGCCAGTGGCAAACCAGAGAATTGTAAATGGACCTCTTGTTGGTAAATTTTGAGAAAGAATTACTAGAGCTGAAGATGCTTTCAACCCCATCGGAAGAACAATGCCAATGAACAAGAACTTTCTGGTACTATAACGATATTCAAAAACTGTACATGGGGGGTTTGGGGATTTAGATCAGTGGTAGAGCACTTGCCTAGGAAGCACAAGGCCATGGCTTCGGTCCCCAGCTCTGAAAAAAAGACCAAAAAAAAAAAAAAACTGTACATGGGCAGACCTATGGCTCCAACTGCATATGTAGCAGAGGATAGATTTGTTGGACACCAAAGGAAGGAGAGTCCCTTGGTCTTCCCTAGGTTTGACTCCCAGTTCAAGGAATTGTCAAGGGGCAGTAAGGGGGGTTTAAATGTAAAGGAAGGGAAACGTTCAGGTCTCTTATGGAGAGGAAACTGGGAAAAGAAATAACATTTAAAATGTAGATATAGAAATATCCAAAAAGTATTAAAATTAGCTTAAAAATTTAAAAAAAAAACAATGAAAGAAATACAAGTAAATAAAACTGCAAGGTAATCAGACATATTAATTCGTAAATCTAGAGGGACACTGTCAGGGAATGGTAGTCAGCATAACACTAGTGGAAAGAAGGAGATGATGATGTCCCATCTAGAAGCATTTCTCTCTCCAAGATATCAGTGTCGGACAGAAACTGCACTATAGGAATCCAAAGCATGGAGAAGATTACTCTGAGCTGAGGACATAATACTAGTCTATCCCTTCCTCCTTAGGACTTTTTCCTTCTGGGGGAAAAATAAAAGCCATGAGCTCTCAGAAAAAAAAAAACAAAAAAAAAAACAAATTAACTGTACCCGTCCCAATACCTGGCTTTTGGAATAATGAAATTAATGATAAAAAATTCTCATTGTGCTTCCCAATGTACCACATATTTCTTCATTTTTTAAAGTAAAACAGAAGGCCAACTTTCTTCTACTCATTTCTGTTATGTACATCCTCTTTGTTCTCCCTCTCAAATGGCTAGTTGCACTGAAATAGAGGCCATTTGGTAATCCCTAGAGGTACTGCAGGAATATCTGTGATGCAGTTCCTTGTGACATCACAAAAGCTAGGGCTCTCCAGGGTACAAGAAATTTTTTAAGGAAGTCCAAATGATGATGTCACTGATAACTGCCATGGCCTACTTGATTTCATTACATTGACCGGATTCAAGGGTGCCTTTTCCAGGAGAGTCTCCTGTAACACATTGGTAATATTTATTTACTACATCTCTCTACAGCTGTAAATGTCTCTTTGCTTCATCAATGGTTACAGGCTCTGAATGGACAAAGTCAGTTAGGGGCTTGTATTGGGTAGAAAAGATGTAGGAACATGAGCTGTAGGAGATTCTTCTGGATAATAACTCTATTCCTGGGTCCATTCCTGTGACAAACAGTACAATTTCGTAGGTTTTCCCTCTTTCCCAAAGGCCATTTTTTCTCTACAGACGTTTAATTGAGTGAATTTTGTATTTCATTATCTAATTGTTCATTCCTTGATAGGGGACTTTATAGATATTCCTGAATGTGTACTCAAGCATTCTGTTTACCAATTCTAGTTTTTTTGCAATGATTTTGGCAACAAAGGTGGCCAAGCTATAAAGTGAATTTACAAGTGTAAATATTGTGTAACTACTGAAAATGATGAACTGCCAAATTTTTATTTTATCCAAATACATACCTGCCAGAGTAAATCAAAGGAGAGCATGGACTATCGAAGGTAGTTTTGTAGTCTCATTCGATATCATTTCGGTAATATCTACCTTCCTGTGTTAAAAAGGGTGAGATTTCAGCACTTTGGATGTTTTAAAATGATTCTTTCTTCCGGCCAAATATAAGATACAGGAGGATTGTCAGGGAGGGAAGAACTTGAGGTCCAATGAAACCTCAACTTTAATAGGCTCATAAGAACAGGAGCGAGTCTATTTGGCATTGCCATTTGTGGATTCTACATTATTGATGTAGCTGCTCAGAATCCGTGTCAAAATTCCACCTTATTTCATAGCTGTAGGAACCACCAAAAGTATATATCAGCCACCAAAACTAGATAAGATAGATGAACCTAAGAAGCATATTCTGTCAGGAACCAGATATAGACCTTTCCAATGGGACACACCTAGAGCATGTCAAATACAGAAGTGAATGTGTTGTTGCAAAAATATAAAAATAAAAAAGTAGTCTTTTACCCCGCTAACACTGGCACCATAGTTTCCCAAGTCTCTGGTAGATATCTTGGTTGAACACATCCCCACTCCTCATCAGCCCAGTGTCTCTTACTGCCACACATGTTCTTACACTCAAAACCTCACAAAAAAGAACATACAACACAATATTCTTTGACCCAATTGATAAGATATAATAGCCCACTTAAGCATACAAAGCCTGGTACCATCCATACCTTAGGAACATTAATAACAACCAGTAAATACACAGAGCAGAATCTTAAATTCACAAGCCATGGCTTCTCACCCTCTCCTCTTCCTGTCTCTCCTTTTTTCTCTAGTCTCTTCTACTGCCTTCAAACTTACTTCCTGCCCTACCTTCTTTTTCCTCCAAGGATAGACCTCCTTCTATCCTATACCTGCCCCTCACCTGTACTTCACAAATTTAATGAGGAAGTGGATCTGGGGAAGTCACTTGAGTTCTGAGTACAGGACTAGGCAGCTGTCCTTGGAACAATGGATTAGTATCAAAATACAGATAATTTCAGTATAAACAACGTTTCACCCTTTTTGTCCAGTTAAACAGACTTTTCATTTCTTTATCAATTGAGGAAGATTATTACCGTTCTACAATTTATAAAGCATTTGATATAATCAACACCCAGGCCATCACTATATCAGTTAGAAAGGACATTTAGTTCTTCATTTCAGCTTCTGAAAGGCTTACAATCTATATTATGTCTTGCCTAGCTTGTATAATATGTGGTAACTATCCAATAAAATATGTATATCCAGAATTATATGGCCTGATAAGCAATGAGACTATAATCAGTCTCCAACCCCACCAGAAATCTGAGAATGACCAAATATCTATACACATAGGAAGCCTAAGGTGACTTCTACTACTAAGTGGTTGTAGAGACAAATCTCCACTAGCACAGCCCCCCGTTAGCAACATGTGAGTGTAAGACTTCAGCCTTCTGACACAAGATCAACTGACAGCCTCTTGAAACGCAGACTTGAAAGGGCTGATTACCCTGTATTGGCAGGGTTTATCAGTCAAATCGTCTGCATAATTTGTCCTTTTCTGGATAGTATAAATCTGCAATTGAAACAGGCATTTTTTACCAGGGACTGTCTAGCCACAATCTATTTCCTCACTTGGAGGTATAGATGTACAAATTCTTCATTAAACCTGCCAAAGGGGAACAGTTAGGAGCAACTAAAGATAAATAATAACTTTAAATCTCAAATTTTGTTTATTTCTGATGTTTTTGAAAACCATCTATCTATCTAAGACAATCTGGACTGTTGTCTTTATATCTTAATATTGTCTTGAAAGTACTCTTACAAAGTCAGAGCCATGACTTTGCTATTTGAATCTTAACTCACAGGTGTAATCAACTCAAAAGTTTGTAATGACAACAATATTAGGACTGACTCTTGTACTTTTAAATTTTTTTTGTCAAATAAATTCTATACCCAAACAAAGATAAGATTAAGCTTAGTTACCAAATGCGATTCTGACTGTATAACTCAATCTATCTTTTTCCTCCCTGCTAAATTTCAACGAATTTTAAATTCTTTATAAAAACAACTTTAGAATAACCACTTCCAGCCCCAGCCCACAAATTCCAGGGAATTGAGACGACGACTCCTCCATAACTTCTTCAAGGTGTACATGGGTGTTGAGATATCCTTAGGGGTAAGGGGTAAGGAGAATGAAACAAATGTGATAGCTGATATGTCCTTACTGGACCCAGCTGAAAGTCATTGAGACCAGAATTCCAAGTAGGTACACTCTGCAAAATACAACTCTCAAGACAAAGGTTTAGAATCGAGATATCTTTTTGTTTTATTCTCCTGAATATATATATATATATATATATATATATATATTTTTGGGCAGTCGACCGCTCTCACATCTGATCAGTATGACTCTGTGAGGTTTCGAGAGCCTAATCACAATTTTTAAAGACACAAGGACAAAATATTTCTCCCACAATACTCTGTTCCCTAGTCTGAAACCAGAAAAGATTGTATCTTGCACTCTCTCCCAGAATAATAATAAAAGCATAAAACTCAAAGTCACACCCATCATGATGATTAAACAATTTTTAAAAAATGAATTTATGTAAACAATGTGCCTGATATCACTCTGTAGTCGGTGATATCAGGAAATTAACCCAAAGTTGCCGTGGAGCCCACATTAAGAGAATTTGAGCATCCTATTGTGATAAATATCAAAAGTAACTCCAAACCGTCGCTAGCCATATAGTGGGGTAATTCATTAAACTAACCAAATACCTTTTATCAATTCTAATATCAATAAGCAATGCATCAAACGAGGACTTTTTCAAAAAATATCTCAATCTGTTATGCTCTCTAACCTAAGCTACAGATTTTTCTTTACCCTTATAACTCCTATAATATAGGTCTGCATTCACTCTCCATGGTGTTACAGACATTTCATCACAACTCTCTTCTTGGTAGTGACTAATTTTTTCCCTAAGTTCTGAACAGTATATGGAAATCCTCACATGATTCAGGTAATCTCTCTACTCTCTTCTTTCTCAAAATACACTAATCACTTGATAATAATACCTGAAAAAAAAAGACATATTTTGTGTAACTAGGATTTTCCCCCAAAATTCTGGTGGAGCCCATATCAAAAAGAATATGAGTATCCTGAAAGACTTTCTAAACAACTTTCTTTAAAAAACAGCTTTAATTTCTTAACTCTCTGAGCTGCCATTACTTATCACATAGCAGGGGGCCAACAGCCTGTCAGCACAGGATGCGTTCCTATTTCTTTGTTTGATTTCCAGCCCTAAAGTTATCACATGACTTAATATGGCACCGGTGTCCTCTTACTTAGAAAATAATAAGGTTCTCTCAACTTTTATGATTACTAGTGGATTCTTGCCCATCACCTTGGTTCACCATTTGTTGTTGTAAAAAGAAAAAAAAGAAAAAAGAAAACTTGTCATGTACCCTGCTATCACTAACATCGGAGTGTCCCAATATATCTGGTAGATATCTTGGTGAAAACACATTCCTACTCCCTGTTGGGCCCGTTTCCCTTGCCGCCACATTCTTTCCTATATACAAACCCTCACATAGTAAAACACACAACACATTAATTTTGACCCATTGATAAAATATAATTGCCCACTTAAATATACCAAGAACTTTACCATCTATCCCTTAGGAACATTATTAACAACCTGTAAATACACAGAGCAAAATCTTAACCTCACCTGCCATGGTTTCTCACCCTCTCCTCTTGCTATTTCTCTTTATTCCTCTAGTCTCCTCCTCTTCCTTTAAACATCTCTCTTACCCCTCCTTCCTTCTCCTCCATTGACAGGCTTCCTTCTATCCTGTACCTGACACTCACCTGCACTTTACAAATTCAATGGGAGGTGGTTCTGGTGAAGTCACCTGAGTTCTGTGTACATGAGTAGGCAGCTGTCCTTAGGGTAGTAGTATTAGCATCAAAATACAGATAACTTCAGGGCAAAGCACAACAAGTACCTTTGATATCCTAGAGAAATCTTTCAAGCCATGTAAAATTGCAAATGTGATCATGTTCTAGTTTCTTCTCATGCTTCATGCTGAAAGAAGTGATACCCAATACTGTATGAGAGCAAATATTAAATAGTATACATAAAGAAAACAAATTACTCCCAAGGCCAACATAACTTCCTACATAGGCAACTTTTTATAGAGTAACAAAGAGTAAGCAAAGTAGTTTTCTCAGTCGGTTTCCCTTCACTGTAAGCAGCAATTAGAATTTAGAGAGAAATGGTTTAATATCCTATTATTTATCTTTAAATGTAGTCTAATAAGAATCTTTTAAAAAGCACAAATCTAAACATCTGTATAAAAAATGTCATATCTACTTTAAATGATCAGAATGCACACCTGTGATTGTCAATCCTTATTAAATCCTATCGGGAAGCCGCGGGTACAACTGGGACAGAAATCAGTCCTCAACAGTCCAGCCTCTGTGACAGTCACACCATTAGCCAGTGCCACCATTTTACTTGAAAAACCTTAAAAAGTCCCACCGTTTCTGAACTTCAAATTGTTCCCTATATTGTTTGGTTTTTTTTTGTTTTTTGTTTTTTTTTTTTTTTGTTTTTTTTTGTGTGTGTGTGTGTGTTTTTTTTTTTTTTTTTTTTTTTTTTTTTTTACATCAGAGCCAGCTTCATGTTTTACATCATGTTAGCCAGCTTAACGAACACTTTTATTTTTTCCAAATGCTTTTTATGGGTGGTGGCCACCGTTCATTATTCTACATTTCCATGGGTGATGGTGGAAGCTTTGGTCTGCCACAGAGGAAACTCCTAAAAGACCGGGACCACTATTATTACAAATGCCAATGATGTTGCTCCCTGAGTGGTGGGAAGCTCCATGAGGATTTTTATGTACTTCTTAGAAATAGAGAGATATGAGGTGAACAACCGAGTGAAACGCTGCATGAAGTTCTCAGTACACTTGGTCCTTGGGGCTATGACTCACCAAGGTGCAATGAGGCAGTGTTAAAGAGTGGGCCATACCCCAAAATTTCTAAAACGCTGTGCCATTTCTCCTTCACAGGCCTAGGTCATACTCCATGTCAGAAACAAATTTAAACTATGCTTTTACCCTGGATAGAATTTCAAATACTATACTGAATGGGGAGAGTGGGCAGCCTTACCTTGTCCTTCACTTTAATGAAATTGCTTTACGTTTCTTTATATTTAGCTTGATGTTCATAACTGGCTTGCTGTCCATTGCTTCTACTATGGTTCTCCATAGGACTGGACTCCCTTATCACTCTCATGCTTTTAGCATGAAGCAGGATTGGAATTGCTTTTTCAGCATCTAATGACATTATCATGTGAATTTTTTCTTTCAGTTTCATTATATAGTGGATTATATTGATGGATTTTCAGAAATTGAACCATCCCTACCTCCCACTAGAAATTAAAAAATTACACAGCATAACCTATGGAAGGAATCACATACTCGCCTGCAAACTCTAACACCACCCGCCCACCCCCCCCAAATAAGCAAAAAAAGCATGTAAACAAAAAATCATACCCCCTACAGAACAGATTTTATACTAACATACACACTCAAACATCCAACCAAAAAGAAAAAAAAAAAACAAAAACAAAAAAACCCAAAAACCAAAATACATGCAAGCAAGAAAATACCGTACCCCTAACATCAAAATAGCATGAAGTAAATATCACTGGTCACTAATACCATTAAGCATTAATGGCCTCTATCAAACATTAAAAAAACAGAGGATAACACAATGGATTAAAAAACAGGATCTGTTGCATTCAAGAAATATACTCCAGCAATTGAGATAGACACAACCTCAGACTAAGGTGTTGGAAAAGGTTTTCCAAGATATTGAAACAGGAAAGAAATGGTGTAGCATTCTAACATCCAGCAAATCAGACTTTCAACCAAAAGTAATCAGAAAAGAATGGGAAGAACACTTCATATTCATCAGAGGAAAATACCAAAGTGGCATCTCAATTTTGGATTTCTATATCCCAAAGACAAAAGTAGCAACATTAGTGAGAGAAATATTGTTGAAGCTTAAATATCACATCGAACCTCACACATTAATAGTGGGGCGCATCAGTGTGCCTTCTCACCAAGGGCAGGTCATTGAGACAGAAACTAAAAAAGAAAACAATAAAAATAGAGGATGTAAATGACATGGGTTTAAATTAATCTGACCTCACTGATATCTACAGAATATTTCACATGAACACAAAAGTACAGTTTCTTTTCAGTACCACATGGAAGCTTATCTTACTCTGACCATGCGTTCCCTCTCGAAATAAGCCACAGCAGATACAGAAAGACTGTGCTAACCATTGGATCTTCTCAGAACGCCATGGATTAAAACAATAACAAAAAGTCAATGAACTCATGGCAATTCAATAGCTTCCAACTGAAGAACGACCAGTTCAGAGAAGACTTGAAAAAAAAAGTGTCCCTAGAATTCAATTTAAATGATGGCATATTGTCTCCAAACTTAAGGTGCATAAGGAAAGCAGTGCTAAGAGGAACATGCACATGCAGCACTTGTAAACCCACTTATTTTCCTGTGTAATGTGTGCATGCATGCATATGTGTGTGTGTGTGTATGTGTGTGTGTGTGTATGTGTATGTTTGTGTTTATCTGAAACTATGATGTTGATTTTGTGAATCACCTGGCTGAAATTCTTTTCCACCACCCTGTTAAAAATCATAAAAGGGAAGAAAGATTACTCCTGTTCCAAAATCATAGGCTCTGGGTGCCCAAATCTGACATGTGGACTGACCTAATGGTACACAAAGCAGAGGCTAACAATTCACTGTTCTGAGAACTTCTTAGCAGTTCCAGTCCAATGCAAAGAATTTACATGTACTGAGGAATATGGAATTGTAGCATAATGAGCTGAGATCATGTACAAACAATTTCTGGAAGATTTCCAAATAGCTAAGAATGGATACAGAGAATTTTCAAGGCCCCTGAGACATTAGCATGTGGTTTAAACTCTGCCCAGATGAAAACGTTTAAGTACTGGACTAATCTGATAAAGTAATTTTGTAGCAATCATACTTTACAATTGTTTGCAATTAAGCATGGTGGTAAATAAACAGTACACTCTAAAACAAAGTTATGTTTCTTAAAGTTTGTTTCAATACAGCAAGAATGAGCACAATGGTTTTATTTTCTTTCTTTCACAGACTTTGCACCTTTTTGAAAGAGCACTTTGGGATCCTTAATTACCTATTTATTATTAGAACTTTCTTCAAACCCAGAGTTCTTCTCAGTGCTCCCATGACTTCTTGGTTCCTTAAGTTATAGATGGTGGGGTTCAACATGGATGTCACTGTGGTATGGAAGATGACCAAGAATTTGTTAACTACTTGTGGGTGGTTAGATTTGTGCCTCAAGTAGTTCTGTTCCAACCCTACAAGGCAACCTATTCCCCATGAAAAAATTGCCAAATGGGCACATACCTCATAACTCATTTTTGTTGCAAAGTGAAACAGGGCCATACAGTGGCCAAAGGCCATGAGTTATACCAAAAGTGTGAAGAAAAACATCTGTGTGGCACATCCCTCCTGAGAGATTCCTCAGATCTCACTTACAAGGCTCTCCATATCTTGGATATGACAGGGCCAGTATAACCAATTTCCAGGATATATAAGTTTGCCAGAAAGAAGTACATGGGGATGTGTAGAGATGGACTAGTGTAGATAGCAAAGGCTATGAGAACAGAATGAGGGTGACCAGGAGGAAGCATTCTCCAGGAACCTCAAAGTTCTTGGCAATTGCAAAGCATTTGACATTCAAGACCTTTTCCTGCCACAAAGATCAATTGACACAATTGACACTCATCACCTTTAAGACAGAGCAGTAAGCCATTAAAAGGTTTCTTGCAGATGAGAGATATTAATTTTTTAATACTTTTACTAAACATTGAGCCAAGTGTTCAAACATTTACAAAGGTAGCACAAACTTGTAGTCCAGGCACTAATGAAGCTCAGGCAGAAGTTTAACCATGGGTCTGAGTTCAGTTTCACAATTTATTCAAATTGTGGAAAAGAAAACCTTGACTGTATCACAATTTTTTACCCATTCTTATCATTAACTAATTATCAATGTTATTCAGAAAAACAGTTCATCCTACTCATTTCTATGCTTTTGTGTTGCCACAGGTATAGTCTCTCCAACCACTCTGTGTATGTGTTGGGCCCCGATTATCCTCTTATTGCTATTATGAATATTCAAACCCACACAATAAAGGTATAATTTCCACAAGACTCATTATTTTTGAAGATAAAGTCAAATAATCATTTGATAAATAAATGATTACTGGTTTTAATATATAGAATTAAAGGCATGGCACATCTCAATGTCTGCACAGTAACAAGGTCATCAGAGAAGATTTTTAGGATGTGTAAATTGATCTATGAAAGTGAATAAGGATCAACCAAACAACACCATATCCCTTCATGCCACACCCTTCAATATGACAGCTGGTATTTCTAACTTAATAGTTCCTGTCTCTTTATAGAATATGGTTTCTTAGCAGGAGTATCACTGAATAGGCATTAAATTTGTTTTCTTAATATTGTTCATGACATTCTATCAATCAGACTATTGATTTAAATAAAGAAAAAATAATAAAAGATGTAGTGTCTTGATATGTAGTCCAGAATAAACTGAACTTCCTAATTTCGCTCCCTCAGTCTCTTGAATGTGAGTATACTTAGAGCAAGACATGGCTTGATAGAAATTTCTTCCTATTCTTTCATCTCAACATCTTAGAATTCCACCAAATTGCCTGTATTTCTGTACACATAATATCTATCCAGTTCATTATCTTTGCTCACTTTTGCATATGGCACCTGCTGTGTGCTTGCTTGGTTACTTACATAGAAAACTGTTCAATTCCAGCACAGCCTTGTCTGTTTTCAGATATCATCCTTCTCTTCTGTTTATAGTTACACTCTGTTTTTCACAATGTAACTTGTAAAGTAGCTGTTAGCACTGTGGTGGTGAATACTTTTCATCGTGTTCACATTGTAGCCTTACATGAAGACTGGGTATGGACTGCAAAGTTCTTATCATTATGTTTACCATCCTTACCAATACATGAACTCTCGTGTAATCAGAAGCTCCAGTGGTTAGGTGACTTTGGTTCCTTAGGGATTCTAGCTGTCCCTTCCCATTATATCTTCTGAAGTTCATTCTCATGTCCCTCAAATATTGGAATGTGGCATATTCATTTTTCTCCCAATCTAATAACTTTTCTCTTCAAATGAGATGTCCTTTCCTGTTTTGTGAAGTGTATATGTCTTTGCTGAAGTTTGGATTTCTTGCCAAAAGATACACCACTTTTTTCCTGACAAGGGTAGAATAGGAGATATCACCAGCCTCTTAGGCTCTCTCTCTATTCACTTGATGTAATGAAATGTCAGAGGTATGTTAGTAGTTCAGCACATGGTTGATCCACAAATCAAATGCGGGTTTCAGTATTTCCAAATTATAAATAAATAAACATGTTACCTATGTTCATAAATACAATATAAGACACACACCCACATGCACACACAAACACACATACAAAAAGACACACAAACACACACTTGTATGCCACATAAACATGTGTGCCTATATATTCATGCAGAGACAGAGACACAGACAAACATAATAGAGAAAGAACACGTAGGGATTGTACATGAATTAAAATAATAGTATAAGCAACAGTGAAGGTAAACAGTATTTGTTTACATCCTGCTTCACCATTTGATCACTTATAAACACGGCTAAGAAAAAAATGTATTCTCCATGAGTTTTCTTCTGTGTGAATAAGTTAATTTCCCAAATCACTTAATTTGAGCAGGTATGGAATGCTTGTCAGCTACATGGGTCATGAATATGTGTGCATGTCTATCCACAAATATTTTAGATTTACCCTCTATTTCGGGGAATTTCTCCCCATAAAACATAAATTTCATTTCTATTCACTAATTGATCACTAGATTAATTTTCTATTGGGGATAATGAAAAACACAGCTCCCCCCCAAAAACAACAACAACAACAACAACAACAACAACAAAAGAAAAACAATACAAAGTTTTCTCATGGGGGCAGGGGACATAGTCAGGTATAATAGCTTATTAGATCTATTAGATTATATCTGACCCATTCATGCAAAATTTATAAAAATCTAAGGGTAGAGAACATAGGGTAGACTTAAAGCTCTGACAATTATGAAGCAGGAGTGCTCTTGTAGTTACTTGATCATGCAGTGGACTTTGCTCTTGTAGAAAAAATGCTGTAATGCATAGGATTCTAGTGTGATGCATTTCACACTTATTTTGCTGTACTGTAAATATTTCTCCACATTAAATTAAAACAAACAAACAAAAACAAATAAACAACTTTCTCAAACCCAACACAGAAAAAGACTACATTTTTAAATAGAAATATATTTTTTCCGGAGCTGGGGACCAAACCCAGGGCCTTGTGCTTGCTAGGCAAGCGTTCTACCACTGAGCTAAATCACCAACTCAAATTGAAATATTTTTAAAGCAACTTCCTTTTCATTAGTAGTTTCTGTATTTGTATAGGTAGCTCTCTATTTAGCGGGTGAGGTCTTGCCTCTCCCATTAAATTTCCAGAATATCAACTCAAGAACCATAATGTTATAATTACATTTAAATTTGTGCAATAAAAACGATTCACGAGAAATCCTGAGGATTCATAAAAGAAACCTTACTAAGGCTAAAAGCACACATTGCACCTGACTTGATAATAGTAGGAGATTTCAACACCCCACCCTCATCACTGGAGAGATCTTGGAAACAGAAATTAAAGAAAGATGTAGAGAAAGTAATAGAACTTATGAACCAAATGGATTTAACAGATATTTATAGAACATTCCATCCTAAAAAATAAGGATATACATTCTTCTCATAACCTCAGAGAACCTTGTTCAAAATTGTCCACATAAATTGTCCCTCAACAGACCTTAACAGATACAGGAAGAGAGGAATAATCTCATGCATCCTATCATATCACCACACACTAAGGCTGGTCTTCAACGATAAAAAAATGACAGAAAGCCCACATATACATGGAATTCGAAAAATGCTTTACTCCATGACAACTTGGTCAAGGAAGAAATAAAGAAAGAAATGAAAGACTTCTTAGAACTTAATAAAAATGAGGATACAAAATTCCCAAGCATATCTGACACAATGAGAGCAGACCTAAGAGAAAAAATAATTATAGCTCTGAGTGCTTGCGAAAACAAACAGGAGAGAGCATGTGTCAGGAGCTTGATAGCACATGTAAAAGCTCTAGAACAAAAAGAAATAAGTAAACCCAAGAGGGGTACAAAGCAGGCAATCATCAAACTCAGAGCTGAAATCAACAAAGTAGAAATGAATAGGACGATACAAAGAATCAACAAAACCAGGAGCTTTTTCTTTGAGAAAAACAATAAGATAGATAAACCCTTAACCACACTAACCAGAGGTCAAAGAGACTGTAGGCAAATTAACAAAATCAGAAATGAAAAGGAAGACATAACTACAGAATCTGAAGAAATTTAAAAAACATTATCAGATTCTACTATAAAAGCATATATTCAACATAACTGCAAAATCTGAAGGAAATGGATAATTTCGTAGACCGATACCAGGAATCAAAGTTAAAGCAGGAACAAATAAACTATTTAAACAAACCCATAATTCCTAAAGAAATATAAGCAGATATTAAAAGTCTCCCATCCAAAAAGAGCCGAGGTCGAGATGGGTTTAGTGCAGAATTCGATCAGACCTTCTTAAAAGACCTCATACTAATATTGTCCAAACTATTCCACAAAATTGAAAAAGAGAGAGGACTACCACATTCCTTACATTAATCCACAATTACTCTTATATCTAACCAACACAAAGATTCAACACAGAAAGAGAACTTCAGACCAATTTCCCTTATGACTATTGATGAAAAAATACTCAATAAAATTCTTGCAAACCAAATCTAAGAACACATCAAAAAAATCATCCATCATGATCAAGTAGACTTGAACCCAGGGATGGAAGGTTGGTTTAATATAGGAAAATTCATAAATGTAATCCATCATGTAAACAAGCTCAAAGATAAGGAGCATATGGACATTTCATTAGATGGTGAAAAAGCATTTTACAAAATTCAACAACCCTTCAGGATAAAAGTCCTGGAAAGATCAGGAATTCAAGCCCCATATCTAAACATAGTGAAATAAATATACAACGAACCTGTACCTAACATCAAGCTAAATGGAGAGAAACTTGAAGCAATCCCACTAAAACCAGGGATGAGACAAGGCTGCCTACTCTTTCCCTACTTTTACAATACAGGACTCTCTGTCATAACCAGAGCAAGCAGACAGCAAAAGGAGGTCAAATGGGTAAAAATTGGAAAGGAAGAAATCAAAATATCACTATTTGCAGATGATATGATAGTGTACTTAAGTGACCCCAAAAGTTCCAGTAGAGAACTTCTTAACTTGATAAACAACTTCAGCAAGGAGTCATCATATGAAATTAACTCATAAACACCAGTAGCCTCCCTCTACTCAATGGATAAACAGGATGAGAAAGAAAATAATGAAATCACACACTTAACAATAGTCCCAAATAATATAAAATAACTTGGTGTGAGTTTAACCAAGCAAGTGAAAGAACTGTAGGACATGATGTTCAAGTCTCAGAAGAAAGAAATTGTGGAAGATCTCAGAAAATGGAAAGGTTTTCCATGCTCATGGAATGGCAGGATAAATATAGTGAAGATGGACATTTTGCCAAAAGCAATCTACACATTCAGTGCCATCCCCATCAAAATTCCTACTCAATGCTTTAATATAGATAGAAAGAGCAATTTGCAAATTTATTTGGAATAATAAAAAAACCCAGGATATTTAAAAGTATCCTCAACAATAATAGTACTTCACGGGGAATCACTATCCCTGAACTCAAGCAGTATTACAGAGCAATAGTCATAAAAACTATATGGTATTCATACAGAGACAGACAGATAGATCAGTGGAATAGAATTGAAGACCCAGGAATGAACCCACACACCTATGGTCACTTGATCTTTGGAAAGGAGATAAAAACATCCAAAGGAAGAAACATAGCATTTTCAGCAAATGGTGGTGGTTCAACTATAAGTCAGCATGTAGAAGAAAGAAGATTGATCCACGCTTATCAGCATGTACAAAGCTTAAGTCCAAGTGGATCAAGGACCTCCACTTCAAGCCAGACACATGCACACTAATAGGAGAAAAAGTGGGGAAGAGTCTTGAACACATGGGGTCTGGAGAAAATTTCCTGAACAGAACACCAAGGCCTTGTGCTCTATGATCAAGAATCGACAAATGGGATCTCATAAAACTGCAAAGCTTCTGTAAGGCAAAAGACAAAGTCATTAGAACAAATCTGCAAACAACAGATTGGGAAAAGATCTTACCAATCCTACATCGAATAGTGGGTAATATTCAAAATATACAAAGAACTTAAGAAGTTCGACTCTAGAGAGCCAAAATACCCTATTAAAAATGGGGTACAGTGCAAAACAAAACAATCTTAGCTGAAGTTAATTGAATGTCCAGAAATAACCTAAGTAAATATTCAACATCCTTAGTCCTCAGGGAAATGCAAATCAAAACAACCCTGAGATTTCACATCACACCAGTCAGAAACTCTAAGATGACAAATCAGGTGATAAAAGATGCTGGTGAGGATGTGGATAAAGAGGAACACTCCTGTATTGTTTGTGGGATTGCAGACTGGTACAACCATTCTGGAAATCAGTCTGGAGGTTCCTCAGAAAATTGGACATTGAACTACCTGAGGACCCACTTATACCACTCTAGGGCATGTACCCAAAAGATGCCCCAACATATAACAAAGACACATGCTCCACTATGTTCATATCAGCCTTATTTATAATAGCCGGAAGCTGGAAGAACCCAGATGCCCTTCAACAGAGGAATGGATACAGAAAATATCTTACATCTACACAATGGAATATTACTCAGCTATCAAAAACAATGACTTTACGAAATTCATAGGCAAATGGAATGAACTAGAAAATATCATCAGGAGTGAGGTTACTCAATCACAGAAAAACACACTTGATATACACTCATTGATAAGCAGATAATAGCCAAAAATCTCAGATTATTCATCGTGTAATGCACAGATCACATGAAACACTAGAAGGATGACCAAAATGCAGATTTTTCACTCCTTCTTTAAAAGGGGTACCAAAATACACATAGGAGGGTATAAGGAGGAAAAGTTTATTGCAGATACTGATGGCCAGCCATTCAGAGCCTGGACCACATGTTGCCCATACATGTACAGATACCAAAACTAGATAAAATGGATGAAGCTAATAATTGCAGGCTGACAATAACTGGATATTGATTCCTCCTTAGAGACACAGGCAGAATATGTCTAATACAGAAGGAAATGCCATCAGCAAACCATTGAATCAAGAATCAGACCCCTGTTGGAGGAATTAGAGAAAAGATTGAAAGAGCTGAAGGTATTTGCAACCCCACAATAATAATAATACAACAAACCAGATCTGCCAGGAACCAAACCACAACAGAAAGACTATGCATTGACTGACCCATGGTTCCAACTGGATGTAGCAAAGGATAGACTTGCTGGAGACAATGGAATGAGGAATTCTTGTTTCTGCCAAGTTTGGAGCCCCAGAATAGGAGAACGTGGAGAGGCTTGGGGAGGACGTGGGTGGGGATGTTAACACTGTTATAAAAGGGTAGGGAGAAAGGATAAGGGGCTTACGGACTGGAAAACTGGAAAGGGAATAACATTCGAAATGTAAATAGTTAATAGTCAACAAGGAGATAGAGATAGAGATAGAGATAGATAGAGAGAGAGAGAGAGAGAGAGAGAGAGAGAGAGAGAGAAGGAGGGTGGGGATGTGGAGGCGGGGGTAGGTGAGGGGAGGAGTAGGGAGAGAGGGCAAGAAGAAGAAGAAGAAGAAGAAGAAGAGGAGGAGGAGGAGGAGGAGGAGGAAGAAGAAGAGGAGGAAGAAGAAGAGGAAGAAGAAGGAAGAAGGAGTTGAAACAGAAAGAAAACTAGACTTTAATTCTTCCACATAAACTGTCTTCCTCAGCTGTTGTGTAGGCAGTCATGTTAGTGAGACATTATAAGTGTAATTTCTGGTGTTACTTTGAGACAGCGTTTCAAAGTAAACTTTAGTCTCTTACAATCGCGTTGCCCCCTCTTCTATAATGTTCCTCAGCCTTGAATCAAATGACATTTTGTAGATAGAGCCATTGAGATTGGACTTGAGGTTTCTATCCTGCATTTTGAATGGCTGGGAATTTTACTGTGATGTTTGTTGCAGAGACTGTAATTAATTCTGTATATAAGGACACATGGTTTTGATTGTTGTTAGGTACGATACTGGCTTAAGTAAGTAAGGGGCTGTACATTCTCCTTCATACCCACAGCTTCAATAGCCTTATATACATGGCTAAATTAATACTACCATCCATGTTCATTGAACAGGACTTAAGCCAAGTTAGAGAGCTGTTGGCTATCACCAATCTATTTATGCCATTGCACTGCCCTTATGGTTATTCTGCCATGTTGATCGTTGTGTTTTATAGACATGATGTGAACAATCCCTTGAAACTGACAAGACTGACGATTGTAATTACAGGTTATACTAGAAATTCGACCTGTGCCTGGCACATCTTCCTGTATAAAAATATTGACGTTCTGATAGGCAGGAGGATGTAAAAGTTAAATTTAGTCTTAACTAAAAAAAGGAAATTAAAATTTTCCTGCTATAGCATGTTTAATTAATTGCAGCAAAATAAAATCTATTCACTTGATGTTGGGGAAATATCATTCAACAATATAAACCTAACTACTTTTAAGTGATTAAAAGTTACAGATAGTTGTTAACTGGAATAATGTGTAAAATTGGCATCAGGATTGTGACAAGGAAATATTCTCTGTTTTACGCAAATGGATAGTAATAATGAACAAAATTATGTACCAAGCTTCATGCTTTAGTTAAATAATTGCATGTATTCAAGTGTATCTAAGATAATTTCATATTAGCTAGGTAACAAATGCATAATAATTATGCTTAAATTTTAATTAAATATTAAAATAGCATACTAGAGTTACCAAGTGGACATGGAAAATAATATATATTAGAATAATCAAAAAATATTTATTAAAAGCCAAATGATGAAAGAATTGCATATGTAAAGGGAGCTATATGTCACCTAAAAGTGTTATAGTGTGTTGCAATGAGGGGTTGAGCAGAAAATATTTCATGCCATGACAAACCAAGAACCTAAATTTGATACCTACATATATATGTTTGGAAGACTTCCATATTCACTACATGACCTGAACTCATAAAGGCTTACACAGAATATTAATAATGAGACTAATTAGATCAATAATAAGAAAAAGAAAAAAATAAAACTCTAGGAAAATTTTAAACAAATAATGGATTGTATTGGCCTTAAAATGGGAAGCTCAACACATTTTCTTAGTACATTAACTATTCAAAGAAAAACTAAAAGTCTTTTGCTTCATTCTATATGAAAGAAAAAGAAAAATACATCAGATGGATTGTGTAAAGAAAGAGAGAACTGCAAACTGTAAAATTAAATTAGGCATTGCAGAGGAAAGAAACAGACACTAAGCCAAGGTTCTACAAGTAAACATTTGGAGGATTCACTGCATAATATTAACATATTTAATCCAACACATCTTACTATGGTAAAGGAAAGAAAGCTGGAAAAATTAATGTCTGAATGTAGTCTCAGCACCTAGAATGTGGCAAGATGTCTCAAGTTCAATTATACCCTGAAATACATGAGAAAATCATAAATAGGTTGAGTTTATAGTATTATCTTAGTTGTTTACTTACTTACTACTCTTTAGACCAAACACGTTCAATTTCCAACATCGATCACGCCACTTGCAACCAGCTGTAAAAGCTGCTCCAGGGGATCTGATCTTATGTTCTCCCGAGATGCCTGTGTTCATGTGCACGAATCTATACATAGACGTTCACACATAACAAATCATTAAAATAAAAAGAGTCATGAATGTATTTTCTTCACAAATTATAAATAGTAAGCTTTCTACATATGCAAACACAATTGATGCAATGTAATCAGAAATGAGACAATTCGAAAATAGTATGAAGAGTAAATTAAGGATTAATGTTTACACAGTTCAGTAAGCATAAAACATTAAACTTCACGATTGAAATGCAGTGTAGATGTTAAAAAGAATCTAGCATTTGAATTTATGAGTGAAACTATTTTATAAATTATTTTATTTATTTTCATTCCTTCCATTGTACACTCTCCTGGTCCCCGTCCACATTTCCTCATCCCTTTCCACCTCTTCCTTCCCTGACTCCAAGAGGATGTTCCCCAGACCCTGCCAGGCACCATACTCCCTGTGGGCTAAGTCTCTCAAAGATTAGGCCAGACCAGGCAGTCCTCTGCTATACATGTGTCAGGGCCTCAGATCACCTTGAATATGCTGCCTGGTTGGTGGCTCAGTGTCTGGGAGATCTCAGCGGTCTGGATTAGTTGAGACTGCTGGTCTTCCTATAGAGGTTGCCCTCAGCTTCAAGTTCATCAAACCTTCCTCTAATTCAACAACTGACAGAAATCAGAGACTGATACCGTTTTAAAATATATGTATCATTTAATTTTGAATGGAATACTATGGGACCCTTCATATAAAATTGATGGCAATATGTATTTTTTATAGTCTTTTGACAGGAAAATTTGGCAGTATTTATACAAGTATTACATTACTTAACAGCCTTGACATAATTACAACAATGTGTTTTGTAATTTATACAATACATAATGTAAATAATCACCACTGAGTACAGTGCCTGAGACAGTGTCCATGCTTATTGTGTGTAGCGAACTTTAGTTAATGAAAATGAAAATAATCTGAATGCCACCATTAGGTTATTTTTCAAACAAATGAATATACTACCATTTATTAAATGGATGATATTTCATGAAGAAATTCCCCATGCACATGAACTTATGTTATATTTTTAATTGAAAAACAAATGACAGAATATTGCATTCTGTAATCAAACTTCAAAAATAGAATATTTACACATATTCTATAATTTTGTCAATGTTGAGTAAACCTTCTACAAGAGAAGGGGATGCAGGAGACAGAACACTGGCAGTTCTACGTCAATTTGAGCTACACAATGAGACCCAATTTTTAAAATAAATCGAGCAGACTTGAAAGAATATCTCCCAAATTTTCTTAGTGGTTACATTTTGAAGTTTTAAGAAAGCAAGTTATTGGGGTTGGGGATTTAGCTCAGTGGTAGAGCGCTTGCCTAGCAAGCACAAGGCCCTGGGTTCGGTCCCCAGCTCCGAAAAAAAAAAAGAAAAAAGAAGAAAAAAAAAAAGAAATCAAGTTATTCTTTGACAATTCCATACATGCACAACACATGTATGGAAGCCCTCTACACTCTCAACCTCATCCACCTCAATCAACATAACCTCTTTGGACTATATCCTGATAGCACGTGCATATCTTTATATTTTGCTTCATGACTCCCTGGATATAACCTGAGCCTTTTCGGTGAACATGGCCGTGAAGCTATACATTTGACCACTACTAAGAGACCAGTGGCTACATCTTTTTTTTTTTTTATTTTCAAGCACTGCCCTTAGTTACTTTGAATAGGCAGTGTCAATATAATTTAGGGTCTGTTCAGACAGATGTAACTACTGCGACTTCCTGAGTGTTACCACTGAATAATGCTCAGAGGACAGCATCCACAGATCTCATTACCTATTAATTAGTCCTTGAAAGAAGCCAAGCCCTGAACATCACCTTATCGCTAAACCAGAAATTATCTCCAATGGGTAATCATTTGAAAATTAAAACTTACTTTTCTCCAAGGGACTCTCACTGCATACACAAACTAATTTTAAGGGTAGACTGCATATAAAGCACTAAGGGAACTCATCATTATCTTTGGAGAATCTTTGTCTCATAATTGGTCAGGACTTTTCCTCCACCATTTCTATTTCCTTTTTTAATTTGTTTAATTATCTATTAATTGTTACTCTGTATATATTTATGTATATTTTGTGTATATTGTTTCCTGGTTTATGTTTTATGTTTCTATGGAATTCTCCAGAATGTGAATGCAAGTCTGTGTCTCTGTGTCTGTACCTGATTCTTGTGCCTTTTATTGGCTCTTTTCTATCTGCTTGTTTTGTTCTACTCCAGTTCATTAACTTTTATTTTAGTTTTGTCTGTTGGATGAATCTTTGTTTTCTACTAAGAGTCAGAATGAGTGTAGGTACAGGTGGCAAGAGTGGTATACAAGAAGAGGGAGAAATAGAGGGAAGAGAAACCATAATAAAATATATTCCATAAAAAATCTAAATTTAAGAAAAAAATTTTAAAAATATACTTTCTATGGGCTGTCTGCTCCCTTTTCTCAAACTCCTAACTAGTTTCATATCAGAGTTTTAATCACTTTCCAACTCACAGAAAGTGATTTGTTTACAGCCAACCTTGAACTGCAGCTATGTAAGTAAAGTTTCTGCACACTTAAAGTAATGCAGTAGGAGAGTCTTTAAATGCTTTCAGAGACATCAATCCATTGTAGTACTCTGGGTATTTCACAAGATGGATGTTACAATATTTCAATGAGAAGATATATATTTTTGATACTTCAATTGTCATGAAACTCTTCAAGATAAAATTAATAGTTGTATGGTATACAATCATGGAACAGATATATTCCATTGAAATTGTCACAATTAACTCAAATAATACTAAAATACCATTAATAAATTAGGATATATTGTATCCTAAGAGCATATCAACATGACAATTAAGAAATAGAAGTAGATGTGTATCAGTGGATAAAAGTTGTTTCTGGGGAGGCACTATTTTATTTCTGGAACAATTTCACTTTGTAGGTAGATGGGTTAAATCATACCCTGTTAAGGAAGGTCTTTCTGTAAAAGACCATTCTCTCACTAAGGAACTCTCAAAACCTGTTGTAAAGAGCACTAGTATTTCAAACAATCATCTGAAGCACTTTTGGCAATTTCTTTATAACACTAAAATGACTGCACAGGAGTTAGTGTTCATCAATATCTCTGCTTCAAGCAGAATACTCATTTCATTGTTGGTGTAACAAAATTTCAAATTCAATTTCATGTAAATTGAATGATGATGTTGATGATGGCATTGATGATGGTGGTGGTGGTGGTGGTGATGATGAAGATGATGAAGAAGAAGTAAAAAAAGAACTTTTGGGACAGAAATCAAAGCCCATACTATTTTCAGAGTTTTTCCTATCTTTACTGTATATAAGATCAACAGTGAAAAATAATCTATAGTAAGTGCTATGTTGGGAAGGAAGAGGTTTAAGATCCTCAATAGCCCACAAACAACCAGAAGGGAAAGCAAATTTTGTCATGAGAAATTTATATCTATTCTACAAGCAAATATTATCATAACTAGAGCAATGACTCAATTTAATTTTGTGAGACAGCAAATTGCCTTTCAGAGTTTAACTAATATACATAAAGTTATCATGGACAGAGTGCAATCTATGGCTGTCAGGACGAAAGCCCATGGATTTTAGATCTTGGTGTCCTAGGATTTTTAAAATGAATGACATAATGAAGGCAATGTGCAACCCTGAATGTCTTGCCATATAAGTCACAAAGACACCATACTCCATGCTGTGTATCAGGATATACTTTTTTTTATTCATATGTATTCAGAGTTTCAAAGATTAAAATGGTTAGGGTTAAGAAGAGGGCACTTCTCGGGATGCATTTACCTCTCTAGTGTGCAGTTTGGATTTGGTGGATCATTACACAGTGTTTAATTTTATTTAATTTGAACAGGTAATATAAGTTAACTGTACAGATTAATGACCCTCAGTTGGCCTGAATGAAGACACCATGCACTGAACTAATGTAACTACCTTTTTCATTTACTTTCCTGCAACGTAGCAAAAGTTAGGACACTCTATTCTACTTTTAGGGGTAAAAAGTGACTTGCAGAGAATTCAAAAATTCTTAATAGATTTCAGAATTTTTTATTTTAGAATTTTTATTTTATTTGTTTATTCTTCATACATATATACAGTGTACCTTGATCACACCTATACATAGCTTGGTTCTACTCTTTCCAGATCCATCCTCTTTCCAGTTTCATGTTCTTTATATTTTCCTTTTTTTCTTTTCTTTGTGATCCATTGCTTCACTGAGTGCTGCTTACTGGGATGTTCCCTAATCTTGTCTTACTCATGTGCAGTACTTGTGCATACAAGTGTAGATGCAGTGAGTCCATAGGTCCAGTAACTGTGTCATGTCCAGATTGCAACCTCCCTCTCCTCACGTTCTGCCTTCTATTTTTCTTCAATGTTTCCCCAGTCTTATGCTCAGCATTCTTCTTCTAATGGTCTTAGCTCTTCCAGTTAAACATATCTGCAGTAATTGCTGCACAGTACACCTATACATTTCTCTGAACACACCTCATGTAAGCTGTAACCTATGGACAAAAACAGTTAGAATTGGAAGGCAGGTTGATAACATGGCTATTTAGCAAAACAGGAATAGTAGGATCTTCTCTATGGCCATCGGAGCCATGAGAAAATTTGACCATGTTTATAACATGAAATCTGATTTTCCTTCTATAGAAGAGGATTAAAATCAAACAAACAGTAGTTGCATATTTTCATAAGATTTAGGTATTTGTCTTTATAATTCTGTTATTTCAATTGAGGCAATGATATCTACCTTCATCAAAATCCATGCTAATGAATAAATTTTGCTCTTTTCATGGTTAAAGAAAGATCTAGTGTCTGTAGATGTTATTCATCCCATTTTGTAACATGGATATTTTGAAAAGTTAGAAGATAAACTCATTTAGTGAAGGTATCACAGGAATATACAGATAGATTCCTTCAGGTACATATTTCATCAGTGGTACTATTGAATCACAAGTAATTTAAGTTTTTTAATTTCTATATCGATTTCTATAATAGCTATATTAAAATTTAGTCCAAGCAACTGTATACTGGATTTCTTTTTTCCAGCAACACAGTATAAGTATTGTCATTTGTATTTAAACTTCACCAATGTTTTGTGTGTTTAGTATTTTTCATGTACTTTTTGATAATTATTGTGCAATTATTTTAAGCATTTATCCAAATCTGAAACATACCTGAAGAATAAGATATATTGGTTCTTATGTTATGGATATGATCCCTATGTCAGATAATGATTTGGAAAACACATTCTTTTATGATAAGATAAATTGCACCATCATTGGACTGATTCTCCTGCTGAGTAGTTTCAAGTGCTGTCCATGCATATATATATATATATATTGGAAGTTGAAGGAGAGGAAAATGTTAGAACAAAACTATGTTATATGTTAAATATATGGAATCCCCTGTTCCTGTATTTGTTCATGACAAAAAGATTGTTATTAAATGGGAAATTACTTTTATATTCCCTACTATAGCTCAATCCTCAAGACTCATTCATATTTCAATTGCCTACTCTCTTAGTGTATGATACATCTATGCCTGCCTTCTGAAGAAAATTGCATTCCCAACCACCTATTTATGAACTCAGGTGGTAAGGAGACAGAAGCTAAACATCTATCCAAATAGAAGTCCACCAGTAGAGATTGGATTTAAGAGCACAGTAGTAATGTACAGTGAGACTATATTCTAGGACATTACTATTAAAAAATAGCAAATTTAGTAATTAGGTTTTTTAATTTACATACCAAATCTTGCCCCCTGTATTGCCCCTTCCTCCCAGAGTCTCTGACCCAATCCTCTTCTCTAATAAGATGATGACATGCCTAGATGGCCCCAACTCTGAAACACCAAGTCTCTTCAGGATTAGGCACATCCTCTCCAACTGCAGACAGATATGGTAACCCTCTTTGGGGACAGATTCCTCAGTCAGGCTACAACTTGACTACAACAGGACATCCCTCACTCATGTTTTTGCGGAATACACATGAAGATTGATCTACATGTCTGCTACATATGCACTAGGACTTAGGTCCAGCCTGTGCATGTTCTTCGGTTGGGGGCTCAGTCTAAGAGTTCCCAGGGTTCTAGGTTCATTAACACTGTTGGTCTTCCTGGTGCTTTCCCATGGGATGGGTCCCAATATGCACTGGCCGGTCACGCAGTCCCTGATGTTCTTTTATACTTGACAAATTGTCTGCAGAAAGTTTTGTGAGTGTAGTTGTGTATTTATCCCTCCACTGTAGGTCTTTCCTGACTACAGGAGGTGGCCTATTCATGTTCCATATCACCAATGTGAGTCACAGCTTAGGTCACCCCATTGATTCGTGGGTACCTCCCTTTTCCAGGTCTCTTTCTCATCCTGGAGATTTCCCCTACCTCCTCATCTCTCTAAGTTCAAGATTTCCTTACCTTCTCATGACTTTCTGTCAGTATATTCTGTCCCTTCCCACATATAATCCATTCTCCTCATCCTTCCTTCTCCCATCCAGTTACTTTCCTCATTCTGCCTCCAAGACTATTTTATTCCCCACTCTAAGTAAGAGTCAATCATCTGCACTTGGTCCTTTCTTCTTATTTATCTTCTTTGGATCTATCAACTTTGTGGAGGCTATCCTGTAGTTTATGGATAATATTAACTTGTAATTGAGCAATTTCAACAACCCTGAAGTATCATATTTTATAGTAGTATTCAACATTGAAAATGATAGTCCAGTATGAGTGAATGTCCGCAGGGGCTAAAATTAAGCAAAAATCTGCTTAAAACATAGATCAAATCACAAAATTTACCAGTTAATATTCTTATAATTATAATAATACTCTACTACGATAAGTAATTATTATCTCACAGGTGATTTTTAAAATGACACCAAAATTTGGCAGGCAAGTGATGTTTTTACCAAATAATTATGGATAATATGACTAAGATCAAATAAGATAAATATATTGTTTTCATTTTGATATCACTTGCTGGCATTTTTCCTCAAACATGATGTGTATTACTTTAAACATTAAGGTATTAATTTTAAACTTTAATATTTATTTTAACCTAACCTATAAAGTCCCAGGTTGCTTTATGTCATGTTTGCAGACATTGAACTTCATCCTTCCTTCCTCAGTTCTTTTTCCCAACCCCCACTACTTCTCTCTCACTGATACTATTGTGTCTGTGTCATTTTTACCTCTATATTCATATACCACATGCTCAATATCTTACAAACCACACTGTTTTAAACCCTACTTCGAATCTCATGTGTCCCATTATAGTTTAATAAACTCGAACGACCCACAGCTTCACATAAATGCATGTATATTAAAATTAGATTGTATGGTCTACATGAGAAAGAAGTCATGGTATTGCCTTTCTGAGACTTTGATACATTACTCAGTATATATTCTAGTTACATCTATTTTCCTGAAACCGTCATAGTTTAGTTTTCCTAGCAGTGAATGAAATACCATTGTGTATATTGTGTCAATCTTACCGATCTACCTATCAGTGAATATTCCTTAATATTATCAATAAAACAGCCATAGATTTCTTTGTGAATGACTATGAGACAGCTCAGATACAGAAGTCAAGACATATTACTGACAAAGTAAGAAAAAATTTCAAAGATAAAAGTAACAAAATATTTGTGGCAATATTCACTAGAGATGTGTTTATTAATAAAGGGTGTGGTATTCATAATATTTTTACACTTATTAAAGAGGAGAATATTCAATAATTTAGAGAATGTTTGTAAAAGTGTCCATCACTAAGTGGTATTCCACTAAAAATTTAATCTTTTTATTATATATATATATATATATATATGTGTGTGTGTGTGTGTGTGTGTGTGTGTGTGTGTGTGTGTGTTTGTGTGAAAGCTCTTTAGCTAATCACAGAAAAGCCTTCAAATATATTTAAAAAGGTTTATTTAATACAAGTTCAGCTTGTAGTTTAAGGAGAATAGTGATAGAAAACATCTGTTCATACATTTTCTTTGCCTAAACATTATTTTATAGATAAGATATTCCATTAGAAAAAGATAAAATTATTAACATCTTACAAAAATAAAATGAGAATATTTTCCTTTGTATAATACTGAACTTATTATTGAACTTTTTTCAAGACAGTGTTTCTTTTATATCCCTGGAAGTACCAGAAATCTCTCTCTCTTTCTCTGTTGGCCATGCTGGCCTTTAACTTAGAGTCTGCTTGCTTCTGCCTCTCCAGTGTTAAGATTAAAGGCCTGTGCCGCCACACCCACGGATTTTCTCCATCTTTAACAAGCTCTTCTCTGATTATATTCCAAATCTTATGATGTGACTTTCCTAAAATACCTAGAAGAAATCCAATATCAACAACATATTTTGCACATCAAAGTCCCTCATCCCGAGTTGCTGATTGATCTAGTCACGTAGCAACCTCTCTGAAGTAACTGAAAATCACAAATATTTGCTTTCAGTACAGGAATAAAGAAAAGGCCTGTTTGCTGCACAATCACATTATATCACAGAATTCTGCCAACACTACAAAGGGAAATCTCATAAAGAGACCGGTACCCGAATCCACAGTTTCTTTCCTTCTGATTGGTTGTGCACACTCTGGCCACTATTTCATTTTAACCAGGTTAAGCCCAAAGGTATTCTCTGCCCCAAGGATCCATTTCTATTGTATTGTCATATTCAGCCATGTTCAGTTAAATTTAACCACCGACCACACCAAAGTCCGGGTTTATAAAATATCCAACAGAAACTTAGGAAGAAATTGCTACAAAAATACATTTATAAAAATAAATAAACAAAAGGTCTTTTACTTGTTGAACCACTGCATCTATCCATTTTCATTGTCTTGAATGGTTCTAGGTATATTCACAAACCAAGAAAAATGTGTTTAAGTCAAGAAACAACTTGTAAGATTTACATTTCTCTGTCTATTATATAGACTATAAAGACTAAACTTAGATATCAATACTTAATAGAAAGCAACCTTACCTGTTGTGTCCTTTCACCGTTTCTCAAATTTTTCGTTTTTATAATTGAAAAAGTATAGTTAAACCTGTTATTTAATATTTTCCCACTCCACTTCAACTTCTACTTCAATTCTGAATGATAAGTCCAATTGGGATCTGATTACATATATTGGCCAATACGTATTTTTCTTAAAAATCCTGAGGCAATGTTTTATATTCTAGAAATTATTCTTGCGCAAGGCCCTGGGTTCGGTCCCCAGCTCCAAAAAAAAAAAAAATAGAAATTATTCTTGGGGAGAGCATTAATCTGGAAATTTATTTCATCCCTTTTCATGGTTTTTCTCTGAATGACCTTATTATTTGCTAATTTGTTTGAAATTTTTAGGAATATTGTGTGTGTGTGTGCCTGTGTGTGTATATATACATACATACATGTATATAAATGTATGCCACATTGTATATATGTATTTGTTGATAATTTCCATCTGTCAACAAATATTAAAAATAAATGATTTATATACATTATTTCAAAATCTAAGATCATTCAGTTCTTACATAATCAAATACCATAATGCATAAATATCAGAAACATTTTTTGATTGTGGCTATTAAAAAAAGTATTTGATGTTCCATTACTATAAACATATTTTGATATTATCCATTGAAGTTCCTTCAATGAGTTGTCTAACTTTTAATAAAGGGAAGTATAGTAAAATTGTTAGTTACTTTGATTCTCAAATGATATCAGTAAGTTTTCAATCTATATTCCTTTAAATTGAAAAATAGATTTTTGTGTATATAAGTCATAACAAAAAGGGACATGTTGGCTACAGACAGTAAAAGAGACCAAAGGAAATTAATGCCAAACTCTAACATTTGTGCCAATATCTGAAATGGGAAATGATATTTTACTGTATGATCAATTTAATGAGACAAAATGTCATTTTTATTTAATAAGTTTCCTGACTATTTTATGTATTTACATTTCATATGTTATCTCTTTTCCTCATTCTCCCATAACCCCCATCAAAAACATGGCATAGTGAGGATGTTCACATTCCCACCAACCCACTTCAACTTCAATGCCATGGCATTACCCTAATTGGAGAAACAAGTCTTCACAGGTTAAGGGCTTTTCCTTCCAAAGGTGTTAGACAGTGAAGTCCTCTGCCACATATGTGGCTGGAGTCATGGGTCCCTCAGTGTGCACTCACTCGTAGGTGGTTTAATCCTGGGATTTCTGATGGGGTCTGTTTGGTGGATATTGTTGTTGTCCCCAGGGTTTTTCAAACCCCTTAATCACATTAACTACTTTCTCTAAAAATTCCACTGACCCACCCCTCCTTAATTAATGCAATGGTTAGCTGCAACCATCCTCATCAGTGACAGTTGGGTTCTGTCAGTGCCTCTCAGGAGACATCCATATCTGACTCTTCTCAGCAGGGGCATGTTGGCATCAGCAATAGAGACTAGTTAGAGTGGCTGCATATGGTAAATATCCCCACATTGGGCAGTCTCTGGTTGACCCTTTCTTCAATCCCTGTTTAACTCTTTGTCTTTGTATTTCCTCCCAAGAATATTTTGTTCTCTCTTCTAAGAAGGAATGTACCATCTACATTTTGGTCTTTCTTCTGCTTAGGTTTCATATGACCTGAGAATCCTTTCTTAGGTATTCCACACTTTTAGACTGATACCCACTTCCAATAAGTGTATACCATTTATGCTCTTTTGTGACTGGATTACCTCACACAGGATGATATATTCAACTTCCATCCTAAGAATTTCATGGAAACATTTTTAATACCTTACAAGTACAAAGCTATGTAAATGTACCACATTTCCTTTATACATTACTCTGTTGAGGGACATCTGGTTTCTTGTTAGCTTTAGGCTATTATAAAAAAGTTTGCTATCAACCTGTAGTATCATGTGTCCTTCTTATATGTTGGGGCATCTTTTGTAATATAGCCAAGAAGTAGTATTGCTGTCCTCAGGTAGTATTATATCCACTTTTCTGAGGAAATTCCAGACTGTTTTCCAGAGTGGTTCTACCAACTTGCAATCCCACCAACAATGGAGGGGTGTTCCTCTTTCTCCACATCCTTGCAAGCATCTGTTGTCATCTTAGCCATTCTGACTGGCATCCCGTGAAATCTTAGTTTTTTTTTTTTTTTGATTTCCATTTTTCCGATGTCTAAGGATGTTGATATTCCTCAGCTGAGATTCTTTGTTTAGATCTATACACCATTTTTGAAAAGACTATTTGATTCTCTGGACCCTAAGTCCTTGAGTATTTGTACAGATATATTTTAGCCTTCTATCAGATGAAGAAATAGTAAAGATTTTTTTTTCTTAATCTGTTGGTGGCCCTTTATTCTGAATGAAAGTGCCCTTTTCCTTACCAAAGCTTTACTATTTAATGAAGACCAATTTGTCGATTCTTGATATTGGAGCATAAGACATTGGTGTTCTGTTTAGAAAATTTCCCCAGTGCCCAAGTGTTTGAGACTCTTTACCACTTTTCCTTCTATTAGTTTAAGGTTATATGTTTTTATGTGAAGATCCTTGATCGACTTTGACTTAAGCTTTGTACAGGGTGATAGTATTGGGGGTGGGTATTTAGCTCAGTGGTAGAGCGCTTGCCTAGGAAGCACAAGGCCCTGGGTTCGGTCCCCAGCTCCAAAATAAAAGAACCAAAGAAAAAAATAAAAAAAATGCTATGTTTCCATTTTTCTACATGCTAATCTCCATTCGAAACAGCACTGTTTGTGCTTTTTTCCCTTGGATGGTTTTGGATCCTTTGTCAAATGTCATTTGGCCACTGGTGTGTGCCTTCATTTCTGGGTCTTCAATTCTATCTACCTCACTGTCTCTGTACCATTACTATACAAATTTTATCATAATTGTTTTGTTATACTCTTTGAGGTAAGGGATAGTGATTCCCCAAAAAATTCTTTTATTGCTGAGGATAGTTTTTTTATCATGGGGTTTTTGTTATTTGTAATGAATTTTCAAACTGCTCTTTCTAACTCTATGAAGTAATGAGTTGGAATTTTGATGGCGATTGCCTTGAATATGTTGATTGTTTTTGGCAAGTTGGCCATTTTTGCCATATTAACTCTACCAATTCATGAGCATGGAAGATCTTTCCATCTTCTGAGATCTTCTTCAATTTTTTCTTCAGAGAATTGAAGTTCTTGTCATACAGACCTTTTACTTGCTTGGTTAGACTCACACTGAAGAATTTTTTTATTATTTGATATTTTTATTTTTATTATTTTTATTATTCTCTACCTTTTTATCCTTGAAGTAGAGGAAGGCGTTGAGGAAGGCTAGTGATTTGTTTGAGTTAATTTTATATACAGGCACTTTGCTGAAGTTGTTTATGACCTGAAGGAGTTTTCTAGTAGAATTTTTGGGGTCACTAAAATATACTATAATATCATCTACAAATTGATATTTTGACTTCTTGTATTCCCTTTGGTCTCCTTTTGTTGTCTAATTTCTTTGGCTAAGAATTCCAGTACTATATTAAAGAAGTAAGTGGAGATTGGGAAATCTTTTTTATTCCCTGATTTTGTGGTATTGCTTCAAGGTTCTCTCCATTTAGTTTGATGTTGGCTACTGTTTTTTTGAATACTGCTTTTACTATGTTTATGTATGGACCTTGAATTTCTGATATGTTGCAAGACTTTTAACATGAAGAGGTATTGATTATTTTTTTTTATTTTTTTATCAGCATCCAACGAGATGGGTACGAAGCTAAACATTCTCAGCTGAGGATTATAAAATGGTCAAAAGCACCAAAAGAAATTTCCAACATCCTTACTCATCAGGGAAATGACAATCAAAACAACCCTGAGATTACACCTCACACCAATAAGAATGGCCACATTAAAAAAAAAAAGAAAACAAGTCTCAGGGGCCAATGATGCTGGTGAGGATGTGGAGAAAGAGGAACACTCCTCCCTTTTTGGTGGTATTGCAAATTGGTACAACCGCTCTGGAAATCCGTCTGCAGGTTCCTCAGAAATTTGGATATTATACTACCTAAGGACTCAGCTATACCACTCCTGGGCATGTAACCAAAAGATGGTCCAACACAGAACAAAGACACATGACCCACTGTGTTGATAGAAGCCTTATTTATAACAGCTAGAACCTGGAAAGAACCAATATGCCCTTCAAGAGAAGAGTGGATTATAAAAAAGGTGGTACATCTACACCATGGAATACTACTCAGCTATCAAAAACAACAACTTCATGAAATTCACAGCAAATGAATTGATCTACAAATATCATCCTGAATGAGTAAACTCAATCACAGAAAAACACACAGAAAAAATCGAACTACTCAAGACGCAATCCAGAGACCTCAGAAAGCTCAAAAGAAGAATCACCAAAGTGCAGATGCTCCCACTTCTCCTTAAGAAGGGAAAAAATATAAATAGGAGGGTATATGGAAGCAAATTTTAGAGCATCGATTCAAGGAATGGACATTCAGAATCTGACCCACGTGTGACATATATATATACATATATATATATATATATATATATATATATGCACCAAACTAGATAGGATTGATTAAGCTAAAAATGCATAGTAGAAGGGACCAGATATAGATCTCTGAGCATGTCCAATACAGAGGTCAATGCTAGCAGCAAACCATTGAACAGAGAAATGGACCTTCTGGGGGAATTAGAGGAAGCATGGAAAGAGTTGAAGGAGCTTGCATCTCCAGAAGAACAAAAATGACAATCATCCAGATTCCACGGACCCATTATTGAAGGAATATACATGGACTGACCCTGGGCTCCAATTGTATATGTTGCAAAGAATAGTCGTGTTGGGGCACCAGTGGAAGGGGAAGCTTTTGGTCCTGCCAAGGTTTGAACCCCGTGCAGGGTAATATGGGGGTTAGTAAGAAGAATGTGTGGGGCTATAACAATATGGGGGAGTGGGAGGTGAGTGGATCGGGGATTTTGGACATGAATCTGGGAAGGGGAATTAAATTTGAAATGTAAGTAAGAAAATTACCTAATATTTTTTGAAGTGTCTTCCTTAGCTTTGTAGGCAAATGGATGGAATTATCCATTTTGTGTTAAAAAATATCACTTTGTATGAGGTAATTCAGACCCAAAGAACAATCATTGTATATTCTCAATAATATGTAGAAATTAGACAATAATAGTAAAGAATACTCAAGACATAGGCTACAGAACTCAAAAACTTCATCAAGGAATAGGGTGCAAGTGGAAACATTTCAATCCAATTTGGAGGGAGAAGAAAGAAACCAGAAGGGAGATGGAGGGTGCGACTGAGGAGGGATAAAGCATAAAGGTTTGGGGAGAGGTGACATGGTTTTCTATTAGGGGGGGAAATAGGACTGAAGTCCTGAGGGCCAGCAGAAATAAGGGAAACAGGCGACCCGATGAGGAAGGAGCTTAGGAGGATTCTATAGAGTGTACTGGATAACAGAGAAGGGAGATACCCTCAGGACTCCAGGATGGGTGGATAGATGAAATGCCCTACAGTGGCGAGAGGGAACTTATTGAACCTACCTCCAGCAGAAAGACAGGACATCTAGTGAGGCTATCGGTTGTTATCCTACAGACAAAGCTCTGACTCATGATTCTTCATGTCTCAAAGAGATACAAGGATGGAAATGAAGAAGAGCCTGAGGAACAGAAAGCCAAAATGGGATCCAGCTCAAATGGAAGCACCAACACCAGACACCAGTACTGATGCTATTGGGCATTCACATAAAGGAACAATCATGACTGCCACCCAATAAAAAAACATCCAACAAGCAGCTGTAAGAATCAGATGCACGTATGTGTACCCAACCAATGAACAGAAGATCCTGAGTTTTCTGCTTGAATTAGGGAAAATATGGAGGAAGATGAGGATGAGGGAATCCCTCCCAGAGGAGCAGCTAGACCCTTGACATCTCTCAGAGACTGGCTCACCAACCAGGGAACATTTACCAGCTGAGATAAGTCCTCCAGCACACATACAGGAGAGACTCCTGTTTCTGGTTCAGTTAGAAAAGAAGCAGCTAATCATTAGGTGGGGAGGAAGAATGGGATGTGGAAATGTCAGGGAGTAAACCAGGAGGGAATATAATCTGGAGTGTAAAGTAAATAAATAATAAAAACATTGACCACTACCCATAAATTACACATGGGCGGACCCATGGCTCAATCTGCATATACGTATGCAGAGGATGTCCTTGTTGTGCACCAGTGAGAAAAGACGGCCTTGGTTCTGAAAAGGCTAGAGCCCACCAGCATAGGGGAATGTCAGGCTGGAGAGGGAGGATTTGCAGGGAACACCCTCATAAAAGAAGGTATAAGGGGGATGTTATTGGAGCTTTATGGGTAGGAAACCTGAAATGGGAATAATTTTTGGAGTGTAAAGGAGAACATATCCAAAAACGTTTAAAAAAGAAAAAAAATGCATTACAGTAGGAAGTTTTTTTTTTCAATTTTTTAAACTTTTTTAATTGGATAAATTATGCATTTATGTTTCAAATATTATCCCTTTTCCTGGGTCACCACTCTTCAATATTCCTTACCACATCCCCCAACTTCAATGAAGATGCTCCCCCTTCCACACACCCACACCCACTTCAACGCCCTGATATTTCCCTACACTGGGGAAGGAAGCCTTCACTAGGTCAAAGGCCTCTTCTTCAATTGATACCTGACAAGATCATCCTCAGGTATTTTTCAGGTGGAGCCATGTGTGCACATTGATTGGTGGTTTAAACTCTGAGAATTCTCGATGGGGGAGGTGGTCTGATTGGTTGATATTGTTGTTCTTCCTACAGGATTGCAAAACTCTTAAGCTCCTTCTCTCTTTTCTCTAACTCCTCCATTGGTGTCCCTGTGCTCAATCTGATGGATATGTGTGAAGAACCTCATCTGTATCAGTAAAGCGCTGTAAAGCCTCTCAGGAAAATCCCATATCAGGCTCCTGTTGGCATGCATCTCTTGGCATCTGCAATAGTGACTGGGTTTGGTAACTGTTTATGGGTTAGATTCCCAAGTGGGGCAGTCTCTGTATGACCTTTTCTATAGTCCCAGCTCCATACTTTGTCTGTCTCTGTATTTCATCCTGTGAATATTTTGCTATTCCCTTCTCAGAAGGACTGAAACATCTACACTTTGTTTGTCCTTCTTCTCAGCTTTGTATGGTCTGTGAATTGTTTCTAAAGTATTATGAGCTTTTGGACCAATATCCACCTATCAGTGGGTGCCTACCACGTGTGTCCTATTGTATTTGTGATACCTCACTCAGGAAGATATTTTCTAATTCTATCCATTTGCCTAAAACTTTCATGAACTCATTTTTGAAATGGCTGAGTAGTAGACCAGTGTGTAAATGTATCCAATTTTCTGTATACATTCCTCTGTTGTGAGACATTTGGGTTCTCTCCAGCCTCTGGTTCTTATAAACAAGGCTGCTATAAGCATAGTGGAGTATTTGTCCTTCTTGTATTTTGGAGAATCTTTTAGATATAAGTCCAGGTATGATATAGTTTTGTCCTCATATAAAATTATTTCCAAATTTCTGAGGAAGCACCAGAGTGATTTTCAGAGTAGTGCTACCAGCTACCTATTGCACCAACAATTGAGGAGAGTTCCTTCTCCACATCCTCACCAGCATCTGAGGTCACAAGAGTTTTTTTTTTTTTTAATTGCCCTTCTGGTTTTTGTAAGGTGAATCACAAGATAGTTTTGATATTAAGTTCTCTGATGACTATGGATGGTGAATATTTATTTAAGTGATTCTAGGTCATTCAAAATTCCTCAATTGAGAATTCATTGTTAAGCTCTGTAATTAATGTTTTCCACTTTTGAGAATGTTTTTATTAAAAACAAACACCATGTTCAATTTGTGCTGCTCAAGTACTCTTGAGAATTGGTTTTTGTCTGAATTGTGATTGGCCTAACAGATAGTTACACTGATGTAAACAACTAATAATCTTTGAGTGCTGGAATTACTTGGTGTTTAAGAGCATTCTTTACTCTTACAGGTGATCCTACATGGATTCCCAGTACCCTTGTCTTGGACACATTATTGTCTCTAAATCTAGCTCTATGGGTTCCAGTGACTCTGGATCTATTGTCACCTACTCACGGCACATATTCACAAGTATATGATACAGATATACACATGATAACAAGTAAAGTAATTTTTAACTAACAAGAAAATTCTTTCCTTCTCCCAGAAGCTATCAAATTCATTTTTTACTGCATATATGTTTATCTTTCAAATGTTTTCCTATTCCCTTGTTTCCCATCCATGAACACCCTATCTCACGCCCCTCTTTTGCTTCTATAAGGGTGATGCCTCTATCATCTACCCACCATTCCTGCCTACCTGCCCTGACATTTCCCTACCATAGTGGGTCAAGCCTTTGCAGGACTAAGGGCTTCTCCTCCCATTGATGCCCGACAATGCCATCCTCTGCTTCCTATGAAGATGGAGCCATTGGTGTGTCCATGTGTACCCTTTGGGTGGTTGTTTAGACTGTGGAAGCTCTAGTTGGTTGCTATTTTTGTTCTTATACCTAAGTTGATGAAAGTAGAAAATATCATCCTGATTGAGTTGACCCAATCACAGAAAAAATACACATGGTATGCACTCACTCATAAGTGGATATTAGCCCAAAAGCTCCAATTATCCAAGATACAATTCACAGACCATTTGAAGCTAAAGAAGAAGGACAATCAATATGCATATGATTCAGTCCTTATTAAAAGGGGGAAATAATCATAGGAGGGTATATGTAGACAATGTTTGAAACAGATATATATATGTAATCTCCACCGAAACAAGGTAAGATCGATGAAACTCAGAAGTGCATGCTGAGAGGAGCCAGATATTACTGTCTTCTGAGAGACACAGCCAGAGCCTGTCAAATAGAGAGTTGAATGCTGGCTTCCAACCATTGAACTGAGAACAGGGTCCCAGTGGGAGGAATAAAAGACAGGATTGAAGGAGATAAAGGAGCTTGAAACCTCATAAGAACAACAATACCAACAAACGAGAGCTCCCAGGGGGTAAACTATGATTCAAAGGGTACACATGGACAGACATATGGCTTCAACTGCATATGTAGCAGAGGATGGCCTTGTTGGGCATCAATGGGAGGAGAAGGTCTTGGGCCTACTATAGCTAGAACCCCAATGTAGTTGAATGACAGTGTTGGAAGAAATGGGGGTGGTTGAGGAGGGGGAACATCACTTAGAACTGTGGGGGAAGGGATAGGAATCTTATGACTGGAAAACTGGGAAAGTGAATGATATTGGAAATGTAAGGAAAAAATATCCAATTTTGAAGAAAGTAAAAATAAAAGCTTAAAAAGCTGAAAAGTCAAAGTGAGGATGCCTCAATCCCACTTTTGTGGGAGAAAAAAGGAAGCACAGGAGGGGAGAGTGAGGGACCTGAATGAGAAAAGAGATAGTGAGGGGAAGAGGGGAACATGATCAGGTATTGATGGGTAGTGGGTGCCAGCAGAATAAATGGAAACAGGGAACCTCAGGAGCTAACATGTTGTAAGTGGGTGTGGGGTGGCTCTAGAATATTCCAGACATCTGACAGGTAAGAGACTCTCAGGACTCAGTGAAATGTCCAGGAGAGAGGAGAGGGAACTTGTAGAGACTACCTCCATGAGGAAGAGAGAACATCAATTGAGGGATAGGGTTGCAATCCACAAATCAAAACTCTGTCCCATATTTGTTCCTGTCTGAAAGAATTTCAGGGACATAACCAGAGAAGAGCTTGAGGAAAAGGAGTTTTGGTGACATGCCATATCTGGGAAACAGATTAAGTAGAGGCCCCCAAAGACTGACAATATTCCTCATGCTTTGTCATGTTCACAAAACAGACCTGTCATGACTGCCTTCAGAAAGACCCAATAAACAGCTGAAAGAGTCAGATGCAGAAAATTACACTCAGCCAATGAACAGAAGCTGCTAACACCTGTGGTTGAACTAGGGAAAAGGTGGAGGAAGCTGAGTAGGGGAGCAACCCTGTAGGAGGACCACCAGTGCTAACTAACCTGGACCTCAGTGATTTTTCAGACACTGTGCAACCATTCCGGCAGCATGCACCAGCTAATATGAAGCCCCTAAGAGGGAGTGCAGAGTCTGGACATGACCAGAGAAGATGAACTTAACCCTCAAGGGACTTGAGTCCCCAGGGAGTGGAGAGGTCTGGTAGACTGGGGGTGGAGTGGGATACAGCTTCCCTCAGATGGACATGTGGGGAGTGGGTATGGTATGTAGGACAGTCAGAGTATGGACTGGGACAGGGATAATATCTGGACTGTAAAAATATATTAAAGAAAGTTTAAAAAAAGAAAATTTAAACTTAAATAAGCATTTTCTTCCCCAAATTTCTTCTTTCCCCCTTGGTCATGGTATTTCATAACAGCAATAGAAACTCTGTCTAAGACATATTATTATGGACAAAAGTGTGCAAATGCTAATTAGAGAAGGATGCCATCTCTCTGGAGTCAAGTAACTTTATCTGATTCAAACTTCCTTATTCAGAGATAGCAAACAACAGGGAATTTCTAAGACTAAGTTTATTATCATGACATAGTGAACAATTTTAAACCCAACCGTTACAGTATCTTAGATATCCAGAAAGCAGTCAAGAGACTGGGAATATTAAAATGAGAGAATCTTGTTTAAACATTCTTGGAAGAAATTAAAGTAATATCTATTATATTACCACAAAGTGGGTATTGTTTCTGATTGTGGCCCGCTACCCATCACAATCCGTATTCTCTTTTTTCCTTAAAAATAATGGATAGATTAATTAAAAAGACTCTATATCTAGGGAAAAAGTTTGAATTTAATGTGAACTTAACTCCAAAGATATTACAGTTAGTATGGGAGTATTTTAATTACTGCGGTTAATCTAAAAATAAATTGTGAAAGAATGTCAATTGGAATTGCCTGGAAAAGTTCCTGTAGCTGGCAGATATTGTTTTACTTTAATGAGACTTTACCGTACCAGTGAATTTCATTTGTTTATATCATGGTTTCGCCCACATCTACTGATGGAAATGAAATATTTAGATTATTTCTGAAACACCTGGAAAAATTCCACTTACAAAAGGATTACATTACTGAAGAAATGAAGCAATTGTCTTTCTCACTTCCGATGGATTTTTTTCATGTACGTTGGTATTGGCTTTTGGAAAAAGAAATCAAAATTCATTTTTGAATGCCTCAAATTAGCAAAAGTACTTTATAAAAATGTCATTCTACTCTTATTAAAGGAGGTATTTATCTAATGTAAAACAAGTTTTAATAGATTTAAAGGATAGCTTTTGGGTTCTTTTTCAGCTGTCTTACAAGAAATAAAATGCAGTTAGATCATTTTGTTTTTTAAAATACCAAGGAGTACTAATGTATGGGTGTAATTCTGTGAATAGAAATATTTCATATGCCATAGGCATCCCATCAAATTATTTTGTTAATTTTTATTTTTCATTCCCTTGCAGTTCAGAATAATTATCCTATAATTTCTGGTATTTTAGCAATCAGGTATTCTCATTTTGTGAAATAACATGCTTTTGCATTTTTATTTCAAAATATTTAAAAGTGTTTTGCAAAACTATGTGTACTGCAGTGTTTCCTTTATTCCTCTTTTTAATATAAAATATATTCTGTAAACATTAGCTATTGTTGCAACTCCATTCACCACGACATGTCAGAGTTATTCTGGCTCTACATGTTTGACAAATACACCCGCACACAAATGTTTTTTGATATCCCAGAGCAGACAAAAATTTGACAATTGAAAAGGTTGCAATAAAAATGAGTCAACTAGATGTAAAGTGTTAACTCAGGTAGAAGATTAATGCATACGAGCTTGAAAAAAGCTCTGATTAAAGAAAACTTTACGCGTGTGAGCTTTCAATTTTAAATAAAATACATTGTATGGCAATATGAACCCATTCTAAAATGATCATCCTTATGTCCTTTTAGAATATTTACAGTATTCTTTTTAATGTATAAGGGCATTTTATATTTTATAGCGAGTGTTTTCTCAGAGGCACTTGTCTCTTAACATTCTTATTTGCTTTACAATTAGATGATGGAGAGCCAGTATTCCATCCCAGACAGTAAGACTTTAGATGCTGTATTGCACCACTATACCACAGCACTTTTAAGAATTTTTTAAATGAATTCAACTCCTAATATTATTCTAAGTGTGAAAGTCATATACACAGACAGTACTACTTCATGTAAGGAATTATATTCTTAGACTTTCATTCAATCAATTAATAATTTTATATTTTCACAGTTTAAAAGGATGTTTGTATGTGACTGAAAATATATTGAAGATACCTGTGTCCCAACACTGACCCAATACTCTCTATTGCTGTCTTATCCCATAAAAATCTTTCTGAGAATGGTTTAAGCTATGTTGGAAGATATGCCAATGATTCTTTAACCAATAAAACCAGATGTCTATTTTTCTTACCAATGATTCTGTGTGTTCATATAAGAAAATGTAATTATTATTTCAATAACTTTTTAAAAAATAAAACATAAAACACTATAGTCTGCTTACCCTTACCTTTCATACATAACAAAGATTCTTGAATCTTTCAATTTAAACCAGCATTTAGAATCTCTCATTCCTTTGAGGTAAGCCTCCTGTTCTTTTCTCCCTCACTCTCTTATTTTTTAATTGGATATTTTATGTACTTATATTACAAATGTTATACCCTTTCCTGGTTCTCCTCTCTCCCATCCACCCTCCCCATGCTTCTGTGAGTATGCTACCAATCCTGCCTGCCCACTCACACCTCAACACTCTGGCATTCCCTACACTAGGGAAACCAGACTTCACAGGACCAAGGCCTTTCCTCCTATTGATTCTGGACAATGACATCCTCTTCTATTTATGAGGCTGATGCCATGGATACCTCAATGTGTACTCTTTGATTGGTATTTATTCCCTCATTTCCTTCTTCATTTACTGGACAACAGCTTATTATGATTCACTGCTGTCAGTGTTGTCCTTGAAGGAGGAAAAAAATGGTCAGTGATCCTGGATATCAGGAAGCTGAATGTTCACATACATGCATGAACACATGTAACCAGGGCTTGGTTCCCACTGAAAAAAAAAGCATGCAAATATTTTTCACATATTGTGCAATGAACATTGCCGTGCGATTAAATGCTGTTTCAAAATACTATTGCCCATATTACTTGGTTGCCAGCTCCATGAGTGAGTGGGTCACAATTTATTTGAGATTATTTATTTAGTGTTGAATATTCAGAGCCTCAGACAAAGTTCTTCCTGCAGATCTTTATACACACTCATGGTTCTCTATTTGTTTTTTTTTGTTTGTTTGTTTTGGTTTGGTATCAAAATATATACAGTACAAAACTTAACACTTTACCATTTTTGGTCCTAAGCATCTCTTGTGTGTGCCTGTCACTACCTCTCTCACCCAGATCTCTTTGAATTTATGGAGCTGAGATGCAATGCATTATACATATAGTAACCATCTTCCTTCTCTCTCCTCTCAGACACCAAATCTCCTACTTATTACCACTGTTGATAAAAGTTTATATACACTGATATGTGCAGGACCAGATAATACCTGTCTTTTTGCTGTTAACTTGGCATCCTTAGGCTCCTTCCATGCAGCATATGTCAAATGCCTGAGTGATATTACACACCAAGGAGAGCCCACAGCTAATAACTCTTCAAACTAAAACTTTATTTTTTTCAAAATATCAACATTTGATGATGACTCTTAAAAGCTTTAACTACCCTGGAGCCCTCCAGGCAGCAAAGGTAAAAGAAAGGATGGGGGGCGTTGGGGGTGGGGGTGGTGGCCCTTTTAGAAATGTTCATTGGAGCAACTCCCATCTGTGTTGTCTGGAAAGAAAAATTTCAGTTCTCAATGTGGAATAGGCAGCTTGTTCCAATAGCAAACATTTTATGAATACACTAGTAGTTCAGTTCTGTAGAGTTGTCATAACAAACAGGAAAGAGCAGCAGTGGCAAAACCTAGTAGAACAACCAGGCTTCCGTCAGTAGCCTGGACAGAGAGAAGTTCTATGCTGTGCTTCTCTCAGGGAATTGAAGATCAGCAGAGACTCAAGATGCACAAATGTTGTTGCTTCTGCTTTATTTGTTTTAGTCTTTAAAGCCAGATTTCCTTTGGAAAAATATAAGATGTTTGAAACGTTTTCTGCTGCTACAAATATATTACTGTATCTGAGTAATCTTGTACATCATTTTCTCTTCAGAGGGATAGAGAATATTACAATCATTTACAGCTATTGCAGCTAATGTTGAAATGGGTAATCCTATCTGTGATCAGAAGAGAAAAATCTAGACAGTGTAGATCCTTTGACCATGTTTCCAATATAAAAAGTTTAATAACACTTACAACCCATGATCTGTAATGGTACTGCAAACTCTTAAAACCACCTTAATAGCAGTTACTTATTCTTACTCTTGTATGAAACAAAATACAGTTAGTTAGAAAAAGGTGAATGTGTAAGCCTGATGGTGCCTTTGGTCAAGATGATAATTATCAAAACTACAATTTTAATCAAATTTATAAAATAATGTTTGTAAGATATGAAGATCCTCTGTTAATTTATTATTATGTTTGACTAAAGGCACATGCCATCTAGTTGAAGGTATAAGGAATCACTTATTTTTGGAGAAAGGGTATGAGTGACTTTGAGAAGAAAAGGATATCATTTCACTCCCGAAGTACATCTAAGTCAGACTGGTAGAACTATCATCATGTTAAACAAGCAGAAATGAGTACTCAGATAGAGCCTTTTAGCAACAGCATCATTTTTCTCTTACTTGGCCATACCATATACATCATGCCTAGGCATATACTTTTAAAATCAAGTATTTTCCTTTATAAAAGCATGTATGTATGTATGTATGTATGTATGTATGTATGTATGTATGTGTATATATGTATATATGTGAATGTGTACATAAGTACTTTGTTTATATTTTGTATATATGATTATATATGTGTATATGTATATAGGTGTATGTGGCATGTGTATGTATGTACATATACATATATATGTGTGTGCATATATATATATATCTGTATATATATATATATTTGTTTGTGTATATGTGTATATATATGTAACATACAAATGCACTGATTTTCTAATTTTATGAAACTTTTCTCATATATACTTTAGTACTCAAGACTTTTAAAAGCTGCTTCATTAATTTTGATTCATTTTAAAGTACTGTTCAGAAAATAGATTCAATATAGGTAATTAATTTTTATGCTATCAAATTTTTCACCTATTTCATAAAAACACAAATATTTACTGTAGTTATGTGACTGTATACATGTTTTAGCAAGAGACATAGCTAATTAGCTTTTCCACCATGTGATAAAATTTCGGGATACTACTAGACCTATGTGAGGTAGAAAATATATCAAAGGACTTCAATATGTGATAGATCAGAGTGATAGATATATAGATAGATAGATAGATACATACATACATACATACATGCATAGTTACATTGAAGAAAGATAACAGATGATAAGTAGACAAATATCACATATTCAGAAGCATCAATCATGAAATAATTAGTATTGAAAGATAAAAATATCTTCTAATATTGAGCAAAATATTAAATGTGAATTGTGTTCATATTTTCATACCTAAAGAGAGATTTATCAGCCATAATCTTTAAAATAAAATGTCTATTTGACACTTACACACAGGTAATTAACAGACATTAAATACATAACTTCCTTTACATTAATCTGTCAAATTCTTTCATCATCTTGTCTTTGTTACTTAAGTGTATAACATCATAAATTGACTGCATGTTCAAATATTCAGTCACTTTCCACCCTGCTCTGCATTCTACCTAAAATCCTATCACTATATTAAAGTCTAAAACAGATCCTCATATGCAATCATGAAAATTAATCATGATTCATCATTTTATCTTTAATAACATTGCTCTCATACAAGTAACTATTATTACTCTGTTACAAATGTGATCACTACCCCTTCCGTGTTTTCAGTACTCTTTTCAACATCAACAATTTTATAATTGCTATTTATATGAGATAAAAATAATCTATTTTCCCCCAATAAATTATCTACCAACAGTTTGTTCCATTGAAACTTTAGACAAGAAAAACAAAGTTGTTACAAAGTGCTAGTACTAATCAGACCTAAATCTGAAAGCTGTCTAGTGACAGGCAGCATAGGAAGAACACTTCAGGAAGAGAAAGCAGAGCTTGTAGAGGACCTCATGCAGGGAAGTTCTTCATGCAATTGTAAAGAAAAAGTGTAAAAGACCTGAACTTTCATATTGAGTGAAATTTGTTGAAGATTATTTACAAGTTATTCTGAGTGGTTTATTTACAAATCCATGGTAAATACTAGAAAAATGGCATCAAATTGTAATAGGGCAGAAAAGGAAATGAAGTTAAAAGTTGGTACAGTTTTCAATATGGATGTTGTCAATTTGAACATGTTGAAGGTTAGTGGATGATTTAATGTGATGAGTGACTCAGATATACTAACAATATTGCTTGACCCTAAAGTGAAATTACACAGAGTGAGAACACTAACGAAAACCTGTGACAAAAATCTGTTCAGGTATGGCTATATTCAATAATATTTCTTTTTGAAAACATTCATTTAATTAAATAAAATTCAATAAGGAATCGAAGATAACCCTTTTCATCTCTGACATATCCAATCTAAAACGGGGTATAGTGGATGAAACTTCATACAGCATTTGCCTACTCCAGGTATTATAAATTTAAAATAATAAGCACAGTAGTGTATCATATTTGTGGTCATTCGTTACTAAGGCCCAATTATCTCATCTCTTCAGAAAGCTATCCATTATAAGCAATCTAACATAACTTTCTTTCTTTTAAATATTTGAAATCTTAAATATTGAGCTTGCTTATCATTTTCATAGCATAGGAAACCATATGTAATTACTTCGTTTTTCCATATCAATATCAGTCACTATACGGTTCTGATTTTCATACATACCTAGCTTAACAAAGAGGAGACTGTACACTTTTCAGCAATCCATACATTTACCCATGGTCCACTTTATGTGGGCCATATTACAATCAATTAAATTAATATTTTAAATAAATGATAATGGCATGCAAATGTAGATTTTGATATTTCATACAATTAAAAAATCAATGACCCAATAAATGAATAGGTACAGAATTAACTTTTATAGAACAAAACAGGTTAATAATACCTTACAGTATTCATCCTAATTCATACTGTGCCAGTGCTGGAATATGTGTAATAATGTTTTTAAAAACAATAAGTAACTTTTCTGTATCTTTTTAACAGCAATTGAACATAGTTAATAAAGAAGTGTCAGAAAATTTATAAATAGTTGAAAAATGTTTTAAAATCATTCTGAAAGATATTTCTAGAACATCTGAGTTCAGTTCTCAGGCTCCATATAACTAGTTAATATAGTGGTGAGCACTTATATTCCATGTGAAAACACAATATTAATCTCCATAGGAAATAAATGTCTTAAAATCTTGAAAGTTGTATTTATTTAAGAGTAAGATTTTTGACGTGTAAGATTCCATTTTTTTTCTATTTTTATTAAATTTTTGTATTTACTATTTACATTTCAAATTTTATTCCTTTATTGGGGTTCCAGTCCATCCTGAACCTCTCCTCCTCCCCTTCTATAATCTGGTTTTCCCTTCCACATCCATTCCTTTCCTTAAAGCACCCCTCTGTACTTTCCACTACGGGAAGCATCCAATGTTAATAGGACCAAGGGCTTCACAATGGTACCCCAACAAGGCTACTCACTGCTACATATACAGTTGGAGCCCAGGGTCAGTTCATGTATAGTCTTTGGGATGTGGTTTAGTACCTAGAAGATCTGGTAGGCTGGCAGTTTTTTTTTTTTTTCTTTTGAGGTTGCAATTTCCTTCAGCTCCTTCAGTCCTTCCTTTAATTCCTCCAAAGTGGGTCCTATGCTTAGTTCAGTGATTTGCTGCTGGCATTCGTCTCTGTGTTTCAGATGCTCTGGCTGTGTCTCTCAGGAGGGATCTATATACATTTCCTGCCACCATGCACTTGTTAGCTTCATCAATCTTATCAAAGGACATAGCATGGGATGTACTTAGTGAGAAGTGGATGTTAGCTTCAAAGATCAGTATACTCAATACACAAATCATTTATCACATGGAGATTAAAATGTTAGAATGCCAAACTGTGGATTCTTGCAACCCACTTAGAAATGAGAACGAAATGATAACGGAAGACAGAAGGATGGATTCACCTTGCTAGAAGTTGATATGGGTAGACAAAATGGGGGGAGTAGAAATAATATTAAGAGAAAAGAGAAAAATCTAGAGAATAATTGGAATAAATAAAAATAAACATCAGTGGTGAGATTTGAACTTGGGTATCTCCAGGAAAGTCGCAGATGCCAGGGATGCAAGAGGTTCCCATAAATTTACTGGGATGGTGGTAGTTGAAATACTAAGCAGAAAAGAGACAGAACAACAAGAGTCTGCTTCCTGTAGCTAGATATGCCCACCTGTGAAGAGCAGGTGATGCCCACACAGTTCAAAATCTTTAACCTATAAATGTCCAAACACTAAAAAAATGCAAAGACAAAAATAGAGCAGAGACTGAAGGAAATTCAATCCAGATACCACCCGACCAGAAAAACAATTTCATCCACAGACTCCAAATACTCAGACTACTCCTGATTTCAAGATGTGCTGGGAGATAAGACCCTAATATGTCTGTCCTCTGAGGGACTCTGCCATCACCTGGCAGTGATAGATTCACATACAGATAAAAATTTGAAAGAAACTGAGAGCCAGAAAAAAATGGTTAGGGAATTGCCTGAGGATCTGAAGGGGATTGGAGCCCAATATGAAGAACAACAACACTATCAATTAAGTTTACACTTCAGAGGCTCAGGAAATTTACCACAAATAAGTGTATACTTGAGCCAATCTATGGCTTCTGCTACATAGATTGTAGAGCATATGGAGGAGACAACTCCTTCATCTTCCATCCCTGGGAAGGGAGTCAATTGGTCCTGTGCAGACGTAATATCCCAGAGAAGGGGATGGTTGAGGACTAAAGTGGAAGTGGGCATGTAGATGAGGGAGCACCATCTTACGAAAAAAGAGGATCAGAATGGCTTGGGTGATTCAAGAAAGAACGACAAATTGGGGAAATGGCATTTGAAATGTAAACAAATGAATAGATTATTCAACACATATAATGTTTATAATATAATACATTTATGTTTCCAACAGAGATATTCACATCTCACTCCTTAAGTACCGTACAGTCATTATCTATACTACAGGTTTACTGAAACCTGAAATCCATATTTTTGGATATGTACTTATTATTGAAAATTTACATAGATACAATCAATAAATATTTTATCTTCTGTCCCTGTACCTATATTAAATCGTTATTATCTTTTATAAATATTTAAAAAATGTGTTTCTACTCCATTTGGTTTCCATTCTATGACTGAAATTTCACTCAATTTTAGCTGTACATCTCTGTATTCCCTCCATTGTGGCCCTCTTCCCTGTCTCTTCACATTTGACCTTACTGATCCTGACAGTATCCCTCAGCAATTCTTAACTGCATTTGTACTTCCCAAAATGAGGAGAGCAGACACTAAACTGATCATACAGATACACAGTTTGCTGAAGTAACATTCAGATTAAAGTGAATAAGTATCCCATTTTCGCTTTTTGATCTGGGTTAAAACATCTATGAAGATTTCACACGATACATTCACTGTCCTGAAAATTACATGCTTTCCTTTTTCTAGTCTTTCAATGCACCATATTTTCCTTATGCATTCATTTGTTAAAGAACAACTTGAATATTTGCAAATTATCGGGTCTCTATACTAGAATAAATAAACATTTGTATTTATTGGAGTTATATCTTTAGGTGTATAAATTTCTACATTCATGAAGAAACATCGTACAGATTTCTAAAGTTGCTGTAGAAGTTTTCGTTCCCACCAGAATAGCAATGTTCTCCTCTCTCCATAACACAGTAAAGATAAGTTGGCTCATGTGTTATTAAACTAAGGTTTCTAAAAGGGATGAAAAAATGTCCGGATAATTTTGATTTACATTTCTGTATTGAATAAGGATGATATATATTTTGCATTAGATTCTTAGTCATTTTAGTTTCTTCAATTGTGAATATTTCGTTTAGATATTTACCCAATTAATTATTTTTTCAGGATATACAGTGCTTAAGTTTTTTCATTATGATTTATAGAAGCCCATTGTTGAATGTGTACATGGAAAAAATTCTTACTATATTTGAAAATAGCCACTTTAAATTTACTAAGGTCAAATCACGTAATGTGCTCTCACTAAACTCACAAGATTGGCAGATCTGTTGTAACAAACAGAATTCATTAAGGTCACTTTATGAAACATCCCTATATAAAAAAATATTGTCTTAGTACACAATATTAAGCTATATACTTTAATTGTTTTATTTTTTTGAGAATTTCCACTAAAGTATTTAGATGATAATTTTCACATTTATTTTACCTACATCACTATATTACATTGAATCCTACCTTTGTATTTCTTCTATTTTAAAATACTGTTTAATAACCCCATGATGATCCCTCACAGATGTCGTTCAACCCTCCAACAGAAGGCACTTACTGTCCATAGTGTGTCAGTTAGGAGTAACAGCTTTCAGGCATTTTCACTGCATTCTGGACGGTTGACTGGTTTGAAGCTGTGCAGGGAACCACTGCTGCTATGTGTCATGAGGTGAAGATTCTGCATATCCAGAAGACATGCTTTCCCTATGATTACCCCCACATTTTGGGCACTTACAGTCTCTTTGCACCTTGTTTCATGGTGGTCATTGAGCCTTGTGGAAGGGGTATAACATGTATATCCAACTCATTATGGCTGGAATCAATAAAATGAGGACCTCACTATAATGAATGAAAGGAAGAGTTCATTCGTGGAAAGTATTAGCAAGATTGTCATTACCTATGGCCAAGAGAGTTAAAGAATGGATAGAATTAACAAAATTAAAAAGAAGAGAGGAGACGTGGAGAAAACACTTTTTATATTTACAGTCCCAAATCTAGAATATTTTTAAAACATTACATATTTACTGGATGTATTTGATGTAACAATATTAAATCACCTCAATATGCATAATTTCAACAACACTATACTGAACAATGACAAAGAGTCGGGCATTTAATATCTCCCTCCTAAAATATCATAGGACAACATGTATTCAGTTTAAAAATTTGATTAGACATTTAATGAGCATTAAAAGTTTCATATAAGATTCATAAAGTGGACAAAAGGATTGAATACATTAAAATTCCATGTTGAATTTGGTATTATCCAACAATTGACAGAGAACAAGAGAGAGAAAGTCATACAGGGGTAAAATTAGGTAAACCGAAAGGTAATGAGAGAGGGTGAAAGAATTACAGACGACTGACAGAAAGAGAGGAAGACTGAGTATTACAGACTAATTTACACCGATACACACATATTCTCAATAAAATCCTTGTGAACAGATTCAAAACGACATTAAAATAATCTTCAACAAGGTAAGCTTTCTTAAAATACCAGACATACAAGTCTGATTTAACATACACACACATATACATATGTATGTCAAATCTACTTCTAATCTGATCTTTTTGGTAGGATGTTACATCTTGACCCAGAACTTTAATCAAGATCTATTCTTTATTTTTATTTTTTTAGTCATCTGGAGATACATCATTTTTAAAATGAATCCTTTGCATTGGAGACCAGAGAAGAGACCTGCAGTTCCAAGATTAATAAACGTCATTGCAAGACATCCAAGCAAAATGTAAAATTGTGAATGGAATAAATAGTTACAACAGTGTTATGCCAGCAATTTCTTTCATAGACAGTCTTTGAAGGAGAACTCTGAAATTTTGCATTTCATATTTGAGTTTTCTTGGACTCTAACTAGAATCAACTCACAACTGTTTGGGATTTTCTTGGCAATTAAACAGTTTCTAAACAGAGCTGAATTCATCATATGGTCTGTTGTCTATGTTAATATTGCTACAGTGAGGAACAACTCTGGTAAAGCTCTTCATCTATTTTTCAGACAGCATCCTCATACAAGTGTGGACTTCTGTGGGTTTTTCTAGGGAAAGTTTGAGAACACTGGCTGAGAGATGTAAATGCAGAAGTACATGATTGAGGGAGGGAAAGGCCAGTGTGTAGATCATCAACAACTTCACAGTATTCATTGTTTTAATAATGATTAGGAAGTGTACTCAGCAAACTGACCTCAGTAGATTACCATGGTGGAAAAAATAACTGATACACTGGAGATGTAGATGCACTGGATTTTTAACATGGGCTTAGAGGTAGAGACATATCAGCACATGAAGAATGGAGAGTCAATCCCTACGCCATGGTTTCAGGCAAACAGCATCAGATTTTAGCACTGAGGAATAGAATAAAACCAATTTGTTGAAAATCCTAATCATAAGAAAATACTGACATCCTCCATGATGCACATCATCTCTCAGTTGAACTGGCCTCAGCATGACTGAATGTCTGCTGTCAGCATGGGTTTTTACTGCCACCCCTTTCAAAACTGCAGAGCTCTAATCTGCTTCAGCTAAGTCATCAGCTCCCCATTCTGTTGGAGGGAGATTAAATCACTGCACCTGTTTATGCAGTCTTTCTTTACCTATGAAGTCTCAAGGAACACTTCTCACTCCAGTGAGCTGTTGTAAGTAATCTTGAATCACATTTGTATTGTAAGTGTCTGTGATGTCTACAAATCCCAGAACACCATGTTTGAAAGGTAGTTGATTGAGATTTTATTGCATATTTCTGCAAAAGGTACAGGTGGGTTCAATGAACAGGACTGCCTTCCCAGGCTGGATCTTGCAGTTCATATACACCTGAGCCATGCTGATAGGCTGCAGCTTCACAGAAAAGATAGTTCAATTGAAGATACTGGTCTGTTTGAGAATCACAATTAGAATGTATTCTTAACCATGCATTCTACCTGAAGCCCATAAAAAACATGGAAAGAAGAAGCTTTTTACTTTTTCCTGCTTTCACTCACATTGCTACCAAACCCTCACAGAACCTGCATTCTGAAGATTTATCCATATACTAATGACCAGGTGAGACATCTAGACTTTTGGATCAATAAACTAGTGGATTCTAGGACTTTCCAAATAGCCAGCCATTGTTAAATTATGTGGTCCATAGCTTGTAATCATTGTGACAAACTCCTTTTCTCTCTACAGAGAGATTCATCATTTAAGTTCTGTTAGGGAATACCGGCTTCTGCTTCTTCTAGAGAAGACCTTTTAGAGGAGTTTGTGTCGAGTAAGAGGGTAAGATCAGTTACAAATTACCAATGCCCACATTCCCTTAGCATGATTTTCATATGATGCTTTTATACAGACCCTCTTATTTTGTATAGTTGTTGGCAACAGAATAAAAATAGAAATAGTAATCTGCAAAGCACAGTAATATATTTTCATGAATGCATCATGTGGGAGAATTACAGAATAAACAAGAATTGTAAAACCAGATGTCTTTCCTTTTGTGGACCAAGACCTGATAAACTGGACTATATAAAAATCTGAGACAAGTTGTCTGAAGTTTGTTCTTTCTTTCAATCATGGGGCTCCTAGGGAAGGATTTCAAGTATCAAGAGTCAGCAATAATTACCTTTATTGCTTACCTAACTCACCTGCTAAATACCTCCTTCTCGGAAATGAAGAAATTCTGTATCCATCCTGCTATAATGAGTATATATCTATATATCATTCATAGAATCGATTTTTTGACTCTTAGTTTCAAAGCAATATTCTGGGGACACACAGAATTAATTCTTTCACACATTAATTCTCAGGCTGATGTATGGTCTCAAAAGTTCATTGCAGGAGTTGGTTTACAACAGTCATTCACTGACTTGGAAGAAACGCATTTTAAATGTTGTGAAATCTATTAGAAAAATATCAACTACCTTTCCCCTTCCCATTTTTGAACCGAATCATTTTCCACCAAATGTCTGTTGTCTCCACTGCAGACTGCACTCCCCCAGACTAGTCTGAATATTGTTCTTAGCACTGCATTTATGATACATCAATGTGATTTCCTTTCCACTTTCACTACTAGTAGAGTTTTTCAATTCTTCATTACATCTGATGGGTGTAATCTACATTGTCACCAAGGACGAGATTTGAGAGTTTAGAGATGCTGAGGTATAATGCTTTATCCTTGAATAACCTACAGGAATGACTGGCAGTTTACACAGTGACCATGTCTATACCATATATTTATTCCTGTAGGTCTCACAAAACTTCTCTCTTTGGTTGCGTTTGATCCAGTTCAACTAATGCAATACAAAAGAAAGGATAAAAGTCATGCACATGGGATGGAAACATAGCTCATGCATTTTGAGCATTTGGTAAGCATAGAACCAAAAGGGTAACCCAATTCCATGTGGAATTCTCTCACCCAACAGGCCTCAGTGGGAATTGCATGTATATGGTACATAGCACGTAAAGCAGGCAAAACACTTATGTAAAGAAGAAATAATAACAGTGTCCTTTGCCTTACATAAGCTTTGCAGTTTTATGACATCCCCTTTGTCGATTCTTGATCTTCGAGCCTAAGCCATTGGTGTTTTTTTTTTTTTTTCAGTAAATTTTCTTCAGTGCCAATGTCTTAGACATGCTTCCCCACTTTCTCTTCTATTAGGTTCAGTGCATCTGGTTTGATGTTGAAGTCCTTGATCCCCTTGGACTTAAGCTTTGTATAGAGTGATAAGCATGGATCGATCTGCACTCTTCTACATGCTGACCTCCCATTGAAACAGCACCATTCGATGAAAATGCTATCTTTATTCCATTAGATGGTTTTGGCTACTTTGTCAAAAATCATGTGACCATAGGTTTATGGTTTCATTTCTGGGTCTTCAATTCTATTCAACTGGTCTGTCAGTCTGTCTCTGTACAAATAGCATGCAGTTTTATCACTATTGCTCTGTAATACTGCTTGAGTTCAGGGATAGTGATTATCCCAGAAGTCATTTTATTGTTGACGTTTTCATTATCCTGGGTTATTCATTATTCCAGATGAATTTGGAAATTGTTCTTTCTAACTCTCTGAAGAATTGGATTGGTATTTTGTTGGGGATTGCATTGAATCTGCAGATCGCTTTTGGTAAAACGGCCATTTTTACTATATTAATCCTGCCAATCCATGAGCATGGGAGATCTTTCCACCTTCTGAGGTATTCTTCAATTTCTTTCTTCAGAAGCTTGAAGTTCTTACAATACAGATCTTAAACGCAAATGTTTCACTTCTTCTCTAAAAGGGGAACAAGAGTACCCTTGGCCGGGAATAGGGAGGCTAAGTTTTGAACAGAGGCAGGAATAATACTCATTGAGAGTGTGCCCCTCATGTGACCCAAACATATACAGCCACCCAATTAGACAAGATGGATGAAGCAAATAAGTGCAGGCCAACAGGAACCGGATGTAGATCTTTCCTGAGAGACACACCCAGAATACAGCCAATACATAGGCCAATGGCAGCAACAAACCACTGAACTGAGAATGGGATCCCCGTTGAAGGAATCAGAGAAAGGACTGGAAGAGCTTGAAGGGGCTGGAGACCCCATATGAACAACAATGCAAAGCAACCAGAGCTTCAAGGGACTAAGCCACTACCTAAAGACTATACATGGACTGACCCTGGGCTCCAACCTCATAGGTAGCAATGAATGAACCCAGTGGAAGGGGAAGCCCTTGGTCCTGCCAAGACTGAAACCCTTGTGATCGTGTTTGTTGGAGGGAGGGTTTTAATGGTGGGAGAATTAAGAGGGGAAGGACATAATGAGGGGGATGGTGACTTGTTAGGGGATGTTGGCTCAGAAACTAGGAAGGGGTATAACAATCGATGAAGTTAAATAAGAAATACTCAAGTTAGTAAAGATTAAAAAAAATAAAAATAAAAGAAATAAAAGCAAAAATGATGTTAGTGATAATAACCTGACCAAACAACTATTCAACATAAGCACCAAATATATATTCAAGGCTAAAACATAAAATCTAAGTATAAAAAAATTTTCAGAAACATGGAATTCATTATCTCTCCCATGTGGTTCCCACTGTAAATATATTTCATGACACCAGAGACAGATAGGTTTGCTTTTCCTGATTTCTATTTTTACTCCATTGGTGAATGTTTTCATTTCCTGAGAATCATTAGAGAAAATCTATTGAGTTTCTCACTAATTTGTTCTATATGATCACCCCTAGAGTACTATATTTTAGGAGAACCTAAATATATGACCAAAAGGATGCATCATGGATACCTTTTCCATCATGAAATTGGTATCCACGGGGGGCCATATTAGCTACATCAAAAGTCCAATCCACATGTTTACCTCTGGCTTGTTGTGAACAAATTATCAATCTCAGGCCCCTGAATGTTTCAGTGACATATCTCCGCATATGGTTTGTCGGATTACAGGATGGCTACACCACACGTTAAAAAAAAAGTTTCTTAAGAGTTGAAAAACACAATTTATTCTGAAAAAATATAAATTAACTTGTTTCAAAAAATGCTAATATGTTACAATCATAATATAAAGTGCATGACCTTAACTGAACTGAAAATTCACCAGAAGAACAAAAATTAAAAAAAAGAATGAATAACAAAACTTCCAACTATACCAAACAATGTTAATACCTGAAGAAATAAAAACTCAAACCAAAATCAAAAGACAGTAATTAGGCTAAGCAGCATTAACTTGTTGAAGATTTAGCACCACAGTCATACCCTGTGGTTGGCTTTGGGAACATAGTGGGAAGGCAGGCAGTCACCAAGTGTAATAGAGTTTTAAAGATGAATCTAGCTATACCTCTTTGGGGCCTTTAGAGGTCAAGGACTTCCAAGGTTAATATGAGACATGTACAGAATTTGGTTTCTAGATTTTGAATTTCTCTTGACTGATTTCCAATAATATACTTGAAAATCCCTCAGAACAAGAATGAATTAACCCTCTGAGACAACTCCTGGATGCCCAGCAGTTTTTGGTGTGCTTCAACACTTCTTTGAAACCCTCTTTTGTTCATGTTCAGTGTGAATTGAATTCCAAATCTGAATGGAAACACACTTCCCTTTCCTAACTTGGCTACAGCATTTACTCAGCTCAAACATTTTCACTCCCAAGAAGATAAAGATTTTAAAAAAATTTGTCCTCTCAAAGTGTACCACTAAATTAATAGCATATAATTTCTACCATTCAAAGTCTTCCTGATGCATATTGCCTGAAGCCCTTAGCTTTCTTCATTTTAGTAACAAGTTCTGCATCAGGAAGTCCTTATTTAGATACAGTGTTTCTCCTTGACTTTGAACCAGCTGCTCAGTCTTAGATACTGGATTTTCCCAAGCACAAGGTTCTCCCTTTTTAATTAAGCTGTTGCCAGTATGGTTTCTTAGGTTTTTCAACTTGAAGAATTGTCAAATCACTTATTGCCCCGACAGAGTTATGGCTAGTAATGATCTGTCTCAATCCTATAATCAAGAGAACGGAGCAACTACAGTTCCATAAAATCAAAATTGAGTCACTACACTTCTCTGAAATGTTCTTTTCAAAGTGGGATTCTGTTGTTACTATTTTCAAATTATTCCTCTTAAACTTTATTGTAAGCATTGCTCATGCACAGAATTCTTTCTCCAGAAAGGAGGAGGAATGCTGTATTCTTTCATTGACATTTGGTTTGACTTACTTGTGGAGTATACCTCATACCTTGGATCAATCCAGCATGCCCCAACAGCACAGAGAAAGTCACTTATTTGTAGGATGTTTGTGTGTGTGTGTGTGTGTGTGTGTGTGTGTGTGTGTGTGTGTGTGTCTAGGTCACTCCATGGTAACTCCTGCTACATATTGGAGAAGCACACTTCTTCAAAGATACCATGTCCTCCTTCATTTTGCATGCCTTTCTAACATATCTAATCACTTCAAATTGCACCATTTACTTATATTTCTCGGTAACAGATTAAACACATAATACCCTCCAACCTCCATAGGGATTCAGAGGTCAATGATAAATTATTTTTGAAGTCTTTAGATTCAAATTTTGTCCTAAAACTAATAAAGTATTTATTGTTCTGTAAATGCAAATCCATCTGGTATTTTGGAAATTTGAGTTTCATGGCCAGAAATCATCAGCTAAATGCATTCCCTCCATTCTTGGCAAGTTCATGCTATGCTTCCCAAATGTCATGCTTGCTGTGACTACCTAGTTGTAAAGTCTTATTATATGCAAGGGAGTTCTAATATAGTTTTCTTAATACTCAATTGTTCTGATAAAAATCTGTAAAGTGGGAAATCAATCTCTTTGAGCTAAATGTAGGCTGCAAACTGCCTCTGGATACTTTTTGAATACCATCTTGTATATATATATGCATGTGCTTTTTAGATGGTTTTTCATTATCTATTAACAGTCTACTTACCATAGCATCAGATTATTTTAAGTTTTCATGTGAAGTGATTTCTTGTCCCTCCGGGATTAGAATTGTGTGGAGATACTTAGATCAATCTGTGTAGCACTATAGAATTCTTCTTGAAATATTTTCATCTATGGATGGTGTAATATCTACAACCTACAATATACTGCCTTTGATACACCTTCCTTCACCTGTGTAAACCAAAATATTTTCATCTATGAATGGTGTAATATCTTCAACCTTTGATATACACACTTTTATGCACCTTCCTTCACCTGTGTAAATGGAAATATATACAGCAGACGGATTCTGTAATATTTTGGATACTACATGATTTCCTTAGCTAAAATATGACTATGCATTCTTATTCAGGTTCAAACAGGTCCTTGGGGAGACACCACTGACGAAAAATGTCAACTACTACTCAGATTTCCTCTATGGATACAGTGAGAAGAACAGTTACTTCAGTTCATGTGTGGAACTGATGAATTCTCATACATTTTCCATATTAAAAACATTACTAAGACAAGGATTGAGGGAATGCTTTCATCTATGTAGAACATTCATTTCATCCTCTCATACAAATGTGTGATGTGAAGTAGTTGCAACACTGTACTGCAGAAAGAATAATATTCTTTTGGGTATGGTTTTTCTGGACTAGAGTATGATATCAATACAGTCTTCTGTGACAGATTTTCAAGCACATGTGAACTTATGAGAATTCCAGCAAAGTAACTCTTGTTCAAGATACCCTTCATGTTATTTGTGACATTCATCGGGACCAGTAACTGCTAGGTATCATAATCTGACTCATTTTTAAGTTTTTCTATTATCTCATGCTAATTTTTGATGCTTTCTTTCCCCCATGGAATAGTTAGTAAATAGACTTGTGTACCAGATATCAGCTGCATGACCAGAGGTTGAATGTAATTTACGTCACTGCTAAATTCATAGATACAAGGATGTTTTTTTATGAGAAGACCTTGATCTTCTGGAATGTAGAATGTGGTTGTCTGTGTCTTTCCTTGACTCCTCCATTCTCACAAGATTCATATCAGTGAAGAAACTGCACACAGAATGTGAAAAACACTTGCTGGGCCACAGGATAGACAAAATCAACAAAACTTTCCTTGCATGGAATTAGAACATAGTGGACAGGAGATACATTCAGCTTAGTCAGTGAAATGCTCCCCCTGTATACCTAATGGACAAACGTATACCCACCTAGATTGACTTTTAGCTATCCCTGCTTACCCTGCTTACCCAGTTCCCAGGAGACTTTATTCTCAACAAGGGATAACATGGTGGACCAACATCTTATGCTTGCTCACTATTTCCCAGTTACTCCAAGATAAGCAAATTCCTCCATTAGGACCTCCCATTTCCATAGTCTATCTGGCTTCAGGTTTGAAGTTATGAGCACAGTCAACAATTAAATCTCCATAACCAAGTCAAAGAAAATCTTTTCTTTCTTTAGTGCTGGGGAGGATAGGCAGCTCTGATGGTGTCTTCCTTATTGCAGGTTCTTTTTGAGACAGGAGAGGGGGAAGAGCATTGGAGGAGGTGAAGTCTTGATCCATTTAGAGTTTCAGTATAATAAAAATAATGAATTATAATCATCATCATCATCATCATCATCATCATCATCATCAATAACATCACCATCATCAATGGAATCACCATCACCATCAAAAGTAATTTAGGCTTGTAAGATGATTCAGCATTTAAGAGCACTGCCTGCTTTTTCATAGGTCATGAGTTTAATTCCCAGCAAAAACATCGTGGCATACAACCCAGTATAATGGCATCTGATGCCCACTTCTGTTGTGCCTGACAGTTATAGAATAATCTTACAAATCAAATAAAATAAACTTTTAAAGTAAATAAATAAATGTTTACTTATCTAAGTTTAAGTTACTTTGCTTCTGTAGCTGAACAGCTTTTTGTATTCCTCTGAGGACAGGAAATGCATTCTCTGTCTATAAAAATCCATGATGAGAGCTCACACGTTACTTGCCATATCCCAAGCCTGCTATTCAAAACACAACTTCTGCTTTTCTGGGAAATTAAATAGCTTCTTTTCACACTTCTATCCTTTCTTCATATCCTGCCTCTGAGAGGCACTAAGAAAATCAGTTTGTACATGAGGACATTACAGTTGCATTTTCCTGTGGTGTGAGAAAACTGAGGTTAACACAGAGGGGTCAGGACAGTCAACAAGGAAGTGGGCATAATGGCTATCTTTTGGCCAAATGCTGTTTGTGCAATGGGTCAGCACTCCTTTGAGTTTCACCAACTCACAGGTTATTTTCTGGATGTCATTAGTCAATTTCTCCAACTTGCTCACTGATGGTAGTAGGTTGGAATGATGCCTTTCCAGCAGACCCTGTAGATAAATACCAGGGAACATGCATAGTAATGGCCCAGACACATGAGAGAAAATGCTGAGTCCCCCAATGAAGCATGACGAAAAAGGAAATCTACAGACACTTGGAAGCACTGAAAGAGGAGAAAAGCTCTCTTTCAACCTGGACTAATTAGCTATTTTCTTTTTCCAACCATGATTCCTATACATATGCCTCACTCCCTTCTGCAGTCCTCCTGGCCCTTAGCAACACAATCTGGCCAAGACATGAAGAAATGGAGGACATTTTCAGTTCATATCTGATGGGATGCGGGTAAGTCCTGGAGTCCATAGTGTTTAGGACCACCAAGCCTTAATCATGTATGGTCAAGACAAAGAGTCAGAGACCTTCATGCATGTCCAGGGGAGTAGCTCTGTCTCCATTCTTGTCATAAAATTCCAATGGCATGAACAGGAATCCTCTGAAGATAAAATTCAGTACTCTACTCTGAGAGTCAAAGCTTTTATCCCTGTGGCTCTTATTGATATTCTTCCTCATTCAGAATGAAATTAAGGAATTCACAGTAGACCAGATGCATGGTTGACAATCCCTGGCTCTCTGCCAAAAATTCATCAGATATTCCTGAAACTGGGTGTCTTCTTTAGGAATCGAGAGCCTTCAGGTCATAATTTCTACTCCTAGAAGGTCTTAGCAAAGAACAACTGCTCTAGGAACCTCCTCAGAACCAGCCCACTGTTCTCACTCGTCCCCATACATCAACTAGCCATGAAGAAAATGCAAAATACAGATGCCTGCAAACCATTATGATGGAGTCAGTAGCTAAATAATGCATCATTTAGACAGCCACAATAAGCAATAACAGAAGGCCATAAAAGGAAAATTAGAAAAGTTAGCCAATGAAAGATAAGAGTACCCCTTCAGGAATGGAATTTGATGTCAAAAGTGAAGTTCTGTGTGAGGAAGAAATTAGAAGGAATTATGCCAGAAATCACACGTTATTTAAAATAAAATGTGACAACAAGACAAAGCCACAAATAAAATATTGTTAAGTTTGACATTTTGAAACCTCTTCTGGAGATTGCAGGGTGGACTCAGGACATTGTTTTTGACAGGCAGCACCATTGATGACCCAGTGTTTTGGCGGAGGATTTTACATCAGAAGCCTTAGCTTTACTACAGAGGCTAGGTCCAAAATACAAATCATAGTCAGTCAACTGTTTGCCAGATCTTGTGCTCCAAAGAAAAAGAACAGTTCATTTAGTGATGATATGGTGATGACTCTAACTCATTTCAGAATCATAGATATTGGTAGCATATTGAAAACCACAAGACCTGTTGTCAAACACCAGTATTCTCCGCATTGCCCACAATCACCATAGTAATATCAGTGGTGAGCTCTACAGTGTGATTTGTTTCTGTGTCCTCTTGTTGCAGCATATAAACCTTGTTTCTTTGACCCACAGAGAAGTTTCAAATAAAATGATGAATAATTTATGCATTGAAAGCTATTGGTGGCTTGTGGTTGTAGTTAAAAATAAGGACCTCACGCAATCTTCACTCGGTCCTCTTCTTTAAGGAATGGGGTTGATTCACGTTTGCTTTTGCTTTTTGTTTCATTTTGGTGATTTTTTATTTTATTTTGTTTTTTTTCTTTTTGTTCTTTTCTACATGCAGAGATGAAGAAGTGGTCGAAAGTATTTCAAGTACAAATTCAGATGGCTGGAAGGAGCCCAGTCTTTCTTTCAGGTCCACATTGCTTGCAGTACTAGGGTTTGTTTTTTTTTTTTTTTCCTTTTGCTTTAATGTTACCCATTTCCACTTTCTTGGATCCTTTTAGCATGGCATAATTAATACTACATATATATATTAAAATTATTTGAATTTCAACTCTGAAATTCTAACTGCTCTATCTCCCTCCCAAAACCAGAGACATGGATTGAGTCTTGTATGGTCTCGTTTTGATTCTTAGATCGGAAATCTTCCTGAGAACACTGAAAATCCTGTTTCCAAATTGAGTCTGTATAGTTCAATAAAGATGCTCTTGGACAACCAGTTCTATGGATATCTAGTGTTCCTGCAGGCAGGCTAGTAGACACAAGGGTGGAGAAAGGATTTAATACTTCAGATGGAGTAAAAGCTACCAGTTGTGTGAGATCTAGTATGGAGTGGCCATTGGTGTAGCAGGCAGAATGTTAGAAACACAGTAAGATGAGAGCATATTTGGGGTGCTGACCTATGCTAATGTCAACTGAGCAATTGAGCTAGGGCATATTTAGAGGTGTTGAGAAGAAAGTAAAAAGGACAGCTTGCTATTTGGTAGAGCCTTAAAAAAACCAGACAATAGAGCTAAAGCACACCAAAAGTTCCTCAGCATATGTGGCTTTCAATTGCATTCTAAGGTAACCTGGCAACTTGGTCTTCCTGGAACTTAAAGTGAGGCAGTACGAATAACCTTCTGCAGAGTCTTCTGAGAGCAATCCATGAACATAATGAGTGTGTCCAAAGTCACCTTGACCATGAGAGTTAGAGCTGACTCAAATGTATCTTTTGATTATAATTGTTTCTTCTTTGTGAACTTTTATTTTTCCATTTGCTCAAAACTATTAGTGAAGAGGGTAAAATTATTCTAAAGGCTACACTTGGTTGTCAACTATTCATCTGAGATTAATTAAACCCCAACGATAGAGGGAATATGTGAAGAATTTCTGCATAATATAAGGTCAATGTCAAATGTACTTCTTATATGGAACTTTGGGTAGGATGTTGCATCTTTAACCTAGAACTTTATCAAGATCTATTCTTATATTTATTTTTTCAGGCATCTGCAGATACGTCCTTTTGAGCAATGAATCCTTCTCATTGGATACCATAGAGGGGACTTCCATTTCAATGATAATGTCACTTCAAGACATCAAAGCAAAATATCAAACTGAGAATGTAATAAATTTATTAGGACAGTGATTTGCAAACAACTTCTTTCACAAACAGCCTTGAAAGGAGAGTTCTGAAATTTTGCATTTCATATTTGACTTTTCTGGTACTCTGACAGAATCAATTCACAAATCTTTGGGACTTTATGGGCAATTAAACACTACAAACAGAGCTGAATGCATCATATGCTCTGCCATCCGTGTTAATATGGCTAAAGTGAAGAACAACTATGCTAAAGATATTCATCAGTTTTTCAGTCAGCATCCTTATACAAGTGTGCACTTCTGTGGGTTGCTGTATGGATAGATTGCGAACACTGGCTGAGAGCTGTAAATGCAGAAGTGGGATGGAACATGCTTGGGCCGTGAAAGGCCTGTGTGTAGATCATAAACAACTTCACAATATTTGTAGATCCTAAACAACTTCACAATATTTATTGTTTTAATAATTACTAGGAAGTGGACTTGTGTAAAATGACTTCAGCAGACCAGAAAGGTAGAGAAACAGTAACTGATTCCCTGGAGATTTAAATGCAGTAGATTGTGAAATATGGACTTAGAGGTAGAGACATGTCAGCACATGAAGACTGGATAATCAAACCTCTGTTGTCTCTGAAGTTTCCCTACCCCATGGTTTGAGGCAAACAGCAACAGTTTTTTGCACTGAGGAATAGAATAAAAGCCAATTTGTTGAAAACTCCAATCATAAGGTAATACTGACATCCTCTGTGATGCACATCAACACTCAGCGTGGCTTCAGCATGGCTGAATGTCTCTTGTCAGCATGGGCTTTAACTGTCACCCCATTTTTAACTGCAGAGCTCCAATCTGCTTCAACAACGTTATCATCTCCTCATTCTCTTGCAGGTAGATTAGATCACCGTGTCTGCCTACACAGCCTTTCTCTACCTATAAAGACCCAAGGAACAGTTCTCACTCCAGTGAGCTGTTGTAAGTAATCTTGAATCGCATTGGTGTTGTTAGTGGTTGTAATGTCTTCAAATCCCAGAAGACCGTGTTTGCAAAGGAGTTGATGAGGAAGTCTTGGGTATTTCTGTAATAAAGGCAGGTGGGATCGATTAACAGGTCTGCCTGGCCAGACGAGATCTTGCAGTTCACATACACTTGTGCCATGCTGACAGGGTGCAGCTTCCCAGAAAAGAATGTTCAGTTGAAGATACTTTTCTGTTTGAGAATGGCAATCCCAATATATTCTTAACAATGCATTCTATTTGAATCCCCATAGAAAACATGGAAGAAAGAAGCTTTTACTTTTTCATGTTTGCACTCACAATGCTACCAAAACTTCAAAGACATTAGAACCTGCATACTGAATATATATCCACAAACCAATGACAAGATGAGACATCTAGCCTTTTGAACTAATAATCTAATGGATTCTAGGACTTTACAAATAGTCAGCCATTGTTAAATTATGTGGTCCATAGTCTGTGATCATTGTGACTAGTCTGATTTCTCTATACAGAGAGATTCATCCTTAACTTTCTGTTGGGGAACACCAACTACTACACCAGGTATCTAGGGAAGACCTTTTACAGCAGTTTGTCTCTAGTCAGAGTTTCAGCTCAGTTACAAATTTCCAATGGCCACATTCTCTTACTCTGATTTACATATGATGCTTTGATACAGTCCTGCTTATTTTCTATAGTTCTTGGCAACAGAATTAAAATAGCAAGAGTAACCTATCAATGAAATGCACAGTAATTTATTTGCATGAGTGCATCAGATAGAAGGATTTTAGGATAAACAAGAATTGGAAAACAATATGCCCTTCCTTCTGAGGACCAAGACCAGGAAACCTGAACTACAGAAAAATCTGAGACAAGTTGTGCACTGCTGAATACCTCATTCATGGACCTGAAGAAACTCTGTATCCTTTGTACTATAATGTGTATATATCTATGTATCATTCACAGAATGGACACTTTACTGTTGGTTTGAAAGCAACAGCCTGGAGAGATACAGATTTATTCTTTCACACATTATTTCACAGGCTGATGGTGGGTCTCATAGGTTCATTCTGGGAGTTGTTTTAAAATAATCATTGAATGATCTGACAGAAAAAATTTTTTGATGTTGTCAGCTCTTCTAGAACAATATTGACCGTCATATTTCCTTCCCAGTTCATTCTCCACTAAAGGTCTGTGGTCTCTGATGAAGGCAGCATCTCCTCAGACTAGTCTGAATATTGCTTTTGGCAATGAATTTATGATACATCAATGTGATTTCCTTACCATTTTCATTCCCAGGAGAGTTTTTAAATTCTTCATTTCATCCGATGTGTTTAATCTACATTGCTTAAAAAATTAAATAAATAAATGAAAGAAATAAAAGAAAGGAAACTGCAAACTTATCTCACGAATTGACTCAGAATTCTAAAGTGTTAGTCAGTGGAAATACTAGTGGAAAGACTGAGATGATGAAGTCTCAACTAGAAGCACTTCTCTCTCCCAGATATTAGTGTAAGATACAAACTGCACAATTGGTATCCAAAGCATGGAGGAGTTTACTCTGAGAAGAGTACACAATACTTGTCTTTCCCTTCTTACTTAGGACAGTTTTATAATTGACAAAAAGTATAAATGCCATGAGCTCTCAGGAAAACATGCATGACCTTCCAAACACTTGGCTTTTGGAATAAAGAAATTAATTATATAAAATCTCTGACTTCCAGAATCCATAAGAACTGTCAAGTCCAGATGCTTCTGATAGGCTCACAGCTCTTGATTCCCATAAGTGGAAGGGTCAGATCAAATCTATCTCTTCAGTGATCCTACTCAACCACTACCAAGGACTCACCGAGCTTTTCCAAGGACCACATATTTCTTCGTTTTTTTATACCAAGACAGAAGAACAGTTTCATTCTCCCCATCTCTCATCTCTTCATCCTCTTTCTTCTCACTCCCCAATGCCTTGTTATTCTGAATATCAGGCCAATTAGTAAACCCTAGAATTCCTGAAAGAATATCAGAAAGGGAGTTGCAGTCACAACAACACTTTGTGACATCACAGACAAAGCTAAGGATCTCCAGGTTACAATTGAATTTTCAAGGAGGGCCTAATGATGATGTCACTGACACCTGCCATAGCCTACCTGCTAAACAGATTTCCTTACATGAACCAGATACAAGGGTGCCCTTTCGTGGTATATCTCCTGTGACACAGTGGAATCCTTTATGAACTCCATCTCTCTAAAGCTATAAACTTCTCTTTTCTTCATTAGTGGTTACATGCTCTGAATGGTGAAATTTGGTCAGGGACTTGGCATGGGTAAAAAAGATTTAGGAACATGGAGTGTAGGAGATTCTTCTAGATAATATTTTATTCCTAGGTTCATTACTGTGAAATACAATTCAAATTCTAGGATTTCTCTGAATCCCAAAGGCCAGTATTTTCCCTACAGACCTTTAGTTGTATGAGTATTGTGTTTCCCTTCTTATTGTATATTCCTTGATAGGTGATTTTATAAATGTTCCTGAATATGTACTCAAAAATTCTGATTTCCACCGCATTTTTTTTGCAATGATTTCTCAACAAAGGCGCACAGCTATAGAGTGAGTATAACAGTGTAAATATGGTGTAGCGACATCAAATGATAAACTCCAAAATTCTATTTTATCCAAGATTTCCAGATATCAGTAAAAAAAAGGACCATATGGAGCCTAGAATTCTCTTCTCTAGTCACTTTTTATATCATCATTCTAGTGTCTCAGACCCAGATTTTATGGTTTAGGATGTTTTACCATGTTTCTTTCTTAAGGCCAAGGAGAAGGTAGAGGAGGATGGTCACAAGAAAAATGGCTTCTGGACCAGTGAAACCTCAACTTCAATAGGTTCATAAGAACGGGCGAGAGTCTACTTGCAATGCCATTTGTGGATTCTACCTTCTTGAAAAAGAAAATAATATTTTATATGTAAATATAGAAACATGCAGTTTAAAAAGCACTAAAATTTGCTAAAAATAAATAAAAAAGATATGAAAGATAAGAAAACTGGCAACTAATCACACCTATTGACTCCGAAATCTTAAGTGGTATTCAGAGTAATACTAGTGGAAAGACAGAGATGATGAAGTCTAAACTAGAAGCACTTCTCTCTCCCAAATGTCAGAGTCAGATACACACTGCACTATTGGCATCCAAAGAATGGAAGAGTTTACTTTGAGCTAGAGACACAATACTTGTCTTTCCCTTCTTCCTTAGGTCCTTTTTCTTTTGGACAAAAAGAATAAAGGCCATGAGCTCTCAGGAAAAAAAACTGTGCCATTCCCAACACTTGGCTTTTGGAGTAAAGAAATGAATGATATAAACTGTCTGACTTGCAAGAACCATAAGATCATGTAGTCCAGATGCTTCTGAGAGGCTCTCAGCTCCTGATTGCCATATGGGGAAGGTTAAGAGCAAGGCGATCCCTTAAGTTACTCCACTCAACACATACGAAGTTATCAATTACCATTCCGAGGGACCACATATTTCTCTCTTATTTTTATACCAAGGCAGAATGCCAGGTTCCTTCTCCCCATCCTTGTTGGGCACTATGGGAGTAGAAGCCTTTTGTCCTCCTACGTTTGTCTCCAAGTTCAAGGGAATGTCAATTGGCAGAAAGGGGGTTTTGAGAAGAAGGGGAAGGGAACGTGTATGGATCTTATGAGCAGGAATCTGGGAAAGGAAATAACATTTTAACTTTACATATAGAAACATCTAGTTTAAAAAAATGAAATTTGCTAAAGAGTAAAAATAGTGAAAGATATAAGAGAAAACTGACAACTCATCATTTCTATTGACTCGGAAATCTAAAATGGTATTCAGAGTAATACTAATGGAAAGACTGACATGATGAAGCCTCAACCAAAAGCACTACTCTCTCCCAGATATCAGTGTCAGACACAAACGGCAGCATACATATCCAAAGCATGGTGGAGTTTACTCTGAGCTGAGGACACAATACTCATCCATTCCATCTTTCTTAGGACACTTTCATTTTGACAAAAATAATAAAGGCTATGAGCTCTCAGGTAAACAACTGTGCCCTTCCCAATACTTGGCTTTTCAAATAAAGAAATGAATGATATAAATTCTCCGACATCCAAAAGCATAATAACAGGGAAGTCCAGATGTTTTTGAGAGGCTCCAGCTTCCGTTACCCATATATGGAAGGCTCACATCAAGGCTATCTCTTCAGCATTCCCACTCAATCTGAACCAAGGACTCACTGAGCTTTCCCAAGGATCATGTATTTGTTCCTTTTTTTATTCCAAAAATAAAGCCAGCTTCCTTCTCCCCTTCTCTGATCTCTTCATCCTCTTTGTTTTCACTCCCAAATGGCTGTTTACTCTGAATTAGAGTTCAATTAGTAAACACTAGAGGTACTGAAGGGATATCTAAGAGGGAGTTGCAGTCACGACAACACTTGTGACATCACAGAATCTAGGGCTTTCCAGGTTACTATAAATATTTCAGGGAGGTTCTAATGATTATGTCATTAAGACGTGCCATGGTTAGCATTTAAAACAGCTTTCCTTTCATTGATCAGATTTGAGGTTGCCCTTTCCAGGTATGTCTCCTGTGACACAGTGGAATCTTTTATATAATCCATCTCTCTAAACCTAAAGACTTCTCTTTGCTTTATTAACGGTTACATGCTCTGGATGGAGAAAGTTAATCAGGGGCTAGGCATGGGTAGAAAAGATTTAGGAACATCTAGTGTAGGAGATTCCTCTAGATAATATTTTTATTCCCAGGTTCATTCCTGTGACACAGAGTTCAATTTTCTTGATTATCTATGTATCAAAAATGCCAGTATTTTCTCTACAGAACTTTAATTAAATGTATATTGTATTTCACTTTCTTATTGTGCTTTCCTTGATAGGGGACTTCATAAATATTCCTGAATGTGTACTCAAAAATCATGTTTTCCAATTCCATTTTCTGCAATGATTTTGGCAACAAAGTGTGCCCAACTATAGAGTGAGAATAACGGTGTAAATACTGTGTACTCCCTGCAAATGATGAACTCCTAAATGCTTATTTTATCTGAAAATTACCAGACATCAGTAAAGTAAAGGCAACATGGACTGTACAATTCGGTTCTCTAGTTCAATTTGATATCAATTCTGCACTATCTTCCTGTGTTCCCATGGCTAGACTTGAGGGTTGTGGATGTTTTACCATTATTCTTTCTTAAGAAGAAACCTTCGATACCGGAGGATAGGCAGGGAGAAGAATGCCATGATTACCAGTCAAACCTCAAATTCAACATGTTCATAATACAGGAGGGAGTCTATTTGACATTGTTATTTGTGAATTCCACATTCTTGGCCTAGTTGGGCAGAATATATGTTAACATTATACCTAAACACCTAACTGTAAGAGCCACCAAAAGTGTATGTATATATGTATGTATGTATGTATGTATATATATATATATATATATATATATATATATATATATATATATGCAACCAAAATGATATATAATTGATGAAGCGAAGAAGTGCATTCTGCCAGGAACCGGATATAGAACTTTCCTGAGAGAAACAGCTAGAGAATGTTAAATACAGATGTAAATGATAGTGGCAAACCCATGAACTGAAAATGGACTTCTTGTTGGTAAATATTGAAAAAGGATTACAAGAGCTGAATGGGGCTTTAATCCCCATAAGAACAATGCCAATGAACCAAACCTTTCCGGTACTAAACCAATATTCAAAGACTGCACATGGACAAACCAATGGCTCCAACTGCATATGTAGCAGAAGATGGACTTGGTGGGCACCAATGGAAGAAGAGGCCCTTGGCCCTCCCTACGTTTGATTCCCAGTTCATCGGAATGTCAAGTGTCAGTAAGGGGGGATATAGAAAAAGGGGAGGGGGACAGGTTATGGCTCTTATGGATAAGAAACTGGGAAATCAATTTACATTTGAAATGTAAATATAGAAGTATCCAATTAAAAATCAATAAAAATTGGTAAACAATAAAAAATATAGAAGTAAAAGAAAAGAAAACTGTCAATGAATCATATGTATTGATGCAGAAATCTAAAGGGTACCTGTCATGGAATGGTAATCAGAGTAATACGAGTGGAAAGACTGAGATGATGATATCTCAACTAGATGTACATTTCTGTCCCATATATCAGTGTCAGAAACAAAGTGCACCCTAGGAATCCAAAGCAAGGAGGAGTTTACACTGAGCTGAGGATACAATACTTTTAATCCCTCCTTTCTTTGGACCTTTTTCTCTTGGGCTAAAATAATAAAAGCCATGACCTCTCAGAAAAACAACTGTACCCTTCCTCACACCTTATTTTCGAATAAAGAAATTAATGATAAAAAATCTCTGACTTCCAGGAACCATAACAACCAAGGATATCCAGATGCTACTGAGAGGCTCCCCTCTCCTGAATCCCATATGTGGAAAGCTCAGATCAAGGCTATGTGTTCAGTGAACCCTCACAACCCCTACAAAGCACTCACTGTGCTTTCCCATGTACCACATATTTCTTTATTTTTTTAAAGTTAAACAGTAGGTCAACTTCCTTCTCCCCATATCTGATATCTACATCCTCTTTGTTCTCCCTCCCAAATAGCTGTTTACACTGAAACAAAGGCCAATAAAGAAACCCTAGAGGTACTCAAGGAATGTCTGAGAGGCAGTTGCAGTCACGACAACACTTGTGACCTCACAGAAGAAGCTAGGTATCTCCAGGATACAAGAGATTTTTCAGGGAGGGCCTAATGATGATGTCACTGTGAACTCCCATGGCCTACTTTCTGAACAGCTTTCCTTACATTGACTAGATTCAAGGGTGCCCTTTCCAGGAGTGTCTCCTGTGACACAGTGGCAACCTTTATGTACTACATCTCTCTAAAGCTAGAGACTTCTCTCTGCTTCATTAGTGGTTACATGATCTGAATGGAGAAAGTTATTCCGAGGCTTGGCATATGTGGAAAATATCTAGGAACATGAGATGTAGGAGATTCTTCTGGATAATAATTTTATTACCAGGTCCATTCCTGTGACAAACAGTTCAATTTCCTAAGATCTATTTGTTTTCCAAAGCCATTGTTTCCCTACAGATATTTAATTGAGTGGATTTTATATTTCATTTTCTAATTGTTCATTCCTTGATAGGGGACTTTAATAGATATTCCTGAATATATACTCATTTTTTTTTCAATTCTAGTTTTTTGCAATGATTTTCTCAACAAAGCTGGCCAAGCTAAAGAGTGAATGTAATACTGTAAATATTGTGTATCTACTTCAATTGGTAAACTCCCAAATTTTTTATGCAAAAATTACCTGACTTCAGTAAATCAAAGGACAGCATGGACTATAGAATGCGGTTCTGTAGTCCCATTAGATATCATTTCTGTAATATTTACCTTCCTGTGTTCCAAGGGTTCTCACCTTCCGGCTTTTGGATGTTTTACCATGATTCTTTCTTCAGGCCAAACATAAGATACAAAATGATGATAAGGGAGAGGAATGGCTTGAGGTCCAGTAAAACCTCAACTTCAACAGGCACATAAGAACAGGAGGGATTATATTTAGTATTGTCATTCGTGGATTCACCATTCTTGACCTAGGAGCGCAGAATCCATGTTAAAATTTCACCTAATTTCATAAATGTAGAAGCCACCAAATATATATATATATATATATATATATATATATATATATATATATATATATGAGAGAGAGAGAAGAGATAGAGATAGAGAAAGAGATAGAGACAGATAGAGATAGATAACTAGATAGATAGATCGATAGATCAGCCACCAAAACTAGATACAATTAAGATTAATGAAGTTAAGAAGTGCATGCTGCCAGGAACTGAATCCTTCCTGAGAGACAGAGCTAGAGCATATAAATTACAGAAGTGAATGCCAGTGGCAAACCAGAGAATTGTAAACGGAACTCTTGTTGGTCAATTTTGAGAAAGGATTACCAGAGCTGAAGATGCTTTCAAACCCATCAGAAGAACAATGCCAAAGAACAAGACCTTTCTGTTACTATACCGATATTCAAAGACGTACATGGACAGACCTATGGCTCCAGGTGCATATGTAGCAGAAGATGGCATTGTTGGACACCAAAGGAAGGAGAGGCCCTTGGTCCTCCCTAGGTTTGACTCCCAGTTCAAGGAAATGTCAAGCGGCAGTAATAGGGGTATAAAATAAAGGAAGGGGAACATTTAGGTCTCTTATGGAGAGGAAACTGGGAAAGGAAATAACATTTAAAATGTAGATATAGAAATATCCAAAAGGTATTAAAATTAGCATAAAATTAAAAAATAATTAAAAAAATAAAAGTAAATAAAACTGCAAGGTAATCAGACATATTGATTCAAAAATCTAGAGGGACACTCTCAGGGAATGGTAGTCAACATAACACTAGTGGGAAGACGGAGATGATGAAGGCTCAACTAGAAGCACTTCTCTCTTCAGTGTCAGATATCAGTGTCAGACCGAAACTGCACTATAGGAATCCAAAGCATGGAGGAGATTACTCTGAGCTGAGGATACAATACTTTTCTTTCCCTTCCTCCTTAAGACTTTTTCCTTCTGGGGGGAAAAATACAACCCATGAGCTCTCAGAAAGAAAAAAAAAAACTGTACATGTCCCAACACCTGGCTTTTGGAATAATGAATTTAATGTTAAGAAAATCTCTACTTCCAGGAACCATAATAGGCAAGGAAATCAAGGTACTACTGAGAGGCTCCCACTTCCTGAATCCCATATGTGGAAAACTCAGACCATGGCTATGTGGTCAGTGAACCTTCACAAACCCTACACAGCACTCACTGTGCTGTCCCATGTACCACATATTTCTTCATTTTTTTAAACTAAAACAGAAGGCCGACTTCCTTCTCCCCATCTCTATTATGTAATCCTCATTGTTCTCCCTCCCAAATAGCTGTTTGCACTGAGATAGAAGCCATTTAGTAATCCCTAGAGGTACTGCAGGAATATCTGAGATGCAGTTCCTTGTGACATCACAAAAGCTAGTGCTCTCCAGGGTACAAGAAATTTTTCAGGGAGGGCCAAATGATGATGTCATTGAGAACTACCATGACCTACCTGCTTAACAGCTTTCCTTACATTGACCAGATTCAAGTGTGCCTTTTCCAGGAGTGTCTATTGTAACACAGTGGTAACATTTATGTACTACATCTCTTTACAGCTGGAAACTTCTCTTTGCTATATGAGTGGTTAGAGGCTCTGAATGGACAAAATCAGTAAGGGGCTTGTATTGGGTAGAAAAGATCTAGGAACATGGGCTGTAGGAGATTCTTCTGGATAGTAAATCTATTCCCGGGTCCATTCCTGTGACAAACAGTTCAATTTCCAAGGTTTCTCCTGTTTCCCAAAGACCACTTTTTCTCTACAGATGTTTAATTGAGTAAATTTTGTATTTCATTCTATAATTGTTCATTCCTTGATAGGGGATTTTATACATATTCCTGAATGTGTACACAAATATTCTGTTTTCTAATTCTAATTTTTTTGAAATGATTTTGGCAACAACAGTGTACATATTGTGTACCTACTTAAAATGATAAATTTCCAAATTTTTATTTTATGCAAAAAAGTGCCTGGATAAATAAAAGGAGAGCATGAACTATCGAATGTGGTTCTGTAGTCCCATTAGATATCATTTCTGTAATATCTAACTTCCTGGGATCCAAGGGTGAGATTTCAGGGTTTTGGATGTTTTAAAATGATTCTTTCTTCAGGCCAAAGATAAGATACAGGAGGATTGGCAGGGTGGGAAGAACTTGAGGTCCAGTGAAACCTCAACTTTAGTAGGCTCATAAGAACAGAAGCGAGTCTATTTGGCATTGCCGTTTGTGGATTCTACATTCTTGATTTAGCTGCTCAGAATCCGTGTTAAATTTCCACCTTACTTCATAGCTGTAGGACCCACCAAAAGTATATATCAGTCACCAAAACTAGATAAGATTGATGAACCTAAGAAGCATATTCTGTCAGGAACCAGATATAGATCTTTCCTATGGGACACACCTAGAGCATGTCAAACACAGAAGTGAATGTGTTGTTGCAAAAATATAAAAATAAAAAAGTAGTCTTTTACCTCGCTAACACTGGAACCATAGTTTCCCAAGTATCTGCTAGATATCTTGTTGGAATACATCCCTACTCATCAGCTGCCCAGAGTCTCTTACTGCCACACAAGTTCTTAAACTCAAAACCTAACATAAAAGAACACCCAACACAATATTCTTTGACCCAATTGATAAGATATAATAGCCCACTTAAGCATACAAAGCCTGGTTCCATCCATACCTTATTAAAATTAATAAAAACCAGTAAATACACAGAGCAGAATCTTAATTCACCTGCCATGGCTTCTCACCCTCTCCTCTTCATGTCTCTCCTTTTTACTCTAGTCTCTTCTACTTCCTTCAGACCTCTTTTCTTCCCATCCTTCCTTTTTCTCCAAAGATAGGCCTCCTTCAATCCTGTACCTACCCCTCACCTGTACTTCACAAATTTAATGGGAAAGTGGTTCTGGGGAGGTCAGCTGGGTTCTGAGTACAGGACTAGGCAGCTGTCCTTGGAGCAGTGGATTATCATCAAAATACAAATAATTTCAGTGTAAACAACGTTTCCCCCTTATTGTCTAGTTAAACAGCTTTTTCTCTTATACATAACTTGAATAAGATTATTACTGTTCTACAATTTATAAAGCATATTATATACTCAACACCCAGTCCATCACTATATCAGTTAGAAAGAACATTTAGTTCTTCATTCCAGCTTCATAAAGGCTTAAAATCTATATTACGTCTTGGCTAGCATGTATACTATCTTATAACTATCCAATAAAATATGTATATTCAGAGTTATACAGCCTGATAAGCAATGAGACTATAATCAGTCTCCAACCCCATTAGAAATATGAGAGTGACCAAATATCTATACACATAGGAAGCCTAAGAGGTCTTCAAGAGCTGAGAGGTTGTAGAGACAAATCTCCATAGCACATTCAACTGTTAGCAGCATGTGAGCGTAAATCTTCAGTCTTCTGTCCCAAGATCAACTGACAGCCTCTTGAAATGCAGACTTGTAAGGGCGAATTACCATGTAATGGCAGGGTTTATCAGTCAAATTCTCTGCATAATTTGTCCTTTTCTGGATAGTATAAATCTGCAGATGAAACAGGCATTTTTTCCAGTGGCTGGCTAGCCACAAAGTATTGCATCAACTGGAGGTATAGTTGTTCAAATTCTTCATTAAATCTGCCAAAGTGGAACAGTTAGGAGCAACTAAAGATAAATAATAACTTTAAATCTCAAATTTTGTGTATTTCTGACATTTATGAAAACTATCTATCTATCTAAGACAATCTGGACTGATGTCTTTATATCTTAATATTGTCTTGAAAGTACTCTTACAAAGTCAGAGCCATGACTTTGCTATTTGAATCTTAACTCACAGGTGTAATCAACTCAGACGTTTGTAATGACGAAATATTAGGAATGGCTCTTGTACTTTCAATTTTTTTTGTCTGATAAATTCTATACCCAAACAAATATAAGATTAAGCTTAGTTACCAAATGCGATTCTGACTGTATAACTCAATCTAGCTTATTCCTCCCTCTAAATTTCAACCAATTTTAAATTCTTTACAAAATCAACTTTAGAATAATTACTTCCAGCCCCATCCCACAAATTCCAGGGAATTGAGACAACGACTACTCCATTACTTCTTCAAGGTATACATGGGCACTGAGATATCATTTGGGAAAGAATGATGCAAATGCGATAGCCGATATGTCCTGACTGGACACAGCTGAAAGTCACTGAGACCAGGATTCCAATAGGTACACTCTGCAAAATATAACTCTCAAGACAAAGGTTTAGAATCGAGATATCTTTTTGTTTGATTCTCCTGAATATATTTTTCAGGCGGTCTAACGCTATCAAATCTGATCAGTATGACTCTATGGTTTCCAGATTCTAATCACAATTTTTAAAAACACAAAGACAAAATCTTTCTTCCAACATACTCTGTTCCTCAGTCTGAAACCAGAAAAGCGTGTATCTTGCTCTCTCCTCAAAGTAATAATATAAGCATAAAATTCAAAGTCACACCCATCATGAAGATTAAACAATTTTAAACAAGGAATTTATGTAAACAATGAGCCTTATATCACTCTGCACTCGGTGATATCAGGAAATTAACCCAAAGTTCCCATGGAGCTCATGTTAAGAGAATGTGAGCTTGCTATTTTGTAAATATCAAAAGTAACCACAAACCATTGCTAGCCGTCATCAACGAGCCATATAGTGGGGTAAATCATAAAATTAATCAAATACCTTTTATCAATTCTAATATCAATAAGCAACACATCAAACTATACCACTCTTACCCTCTTCTGACTCTCTATCTAACCCCACCCTCAACCCTCTATTACCAACTTTCCCCTCTGGCTACCTGTCATAGGCTCTAGAATTTACTGAACAGTTAAAATGGGGAGAAGATTTATATGTGATCTCCTGAGTCCATGATAGAGGTCTAGTCAGGGCAACCTCCTATGAGGAAGCAGATAAATATCAGGATACAAATACCATTTCCTGGGGTAAGATCAAGAATGTATAATGACTTTGCATATCTATCTAGTGGATATTGAGAAAATGCGGAATATTCTTCCTAAAGACTCAGCTGTACTACTCCTGGCCTTATATCTGAAAAGACTTCTACCATACCACTAGGACATGTGCTCCATCATGTTTCTAGCTGCGCTCTTCATAATGAGCAGGAAATTGAAATAACCCAGATGCCCCTCAACCAAGGAATGTCTACCGATAATGTGGTTCATTCACACAATGAAATAATATGCAGCTATGAAAAATAAGGACATTGTGAAGCTTCAGTCAAGTAGATGGAATGAGAATGTATTGTTCTGAATGGGGTAACTGAGACCCAAAATTACTTGTACATATTCACTTAAAAGAGTGTATTAGCCATAAAGTACAGAATTTGCACACTACGATCTATGGAGCCAAAGAGGCTAAAAGAGAAGAAAGGCCTAAGAAAATGCTTGAATTTCACTCAGAAGGATGAATAAAATTATGACAGGAGGCAGATGGAAGGAAAGGGTTGTGTGGCTGAGAGAATGGGAAGGGAAATTGGGTTTGAGAATCATTCCTTAGGAGAGACAGGAAAGAGGGTCAGAGGACCAAGGGAATAAAGAGAAATCAGTACTGTCCTGTGTGGGTGATATCTCTATGATTTGCCTGCAATCTGGGATGGGTGAGCCTACACCAGCATCCATAAGGGTGACATTAGCTGAGACTCATAGAGGTGGGAACACAGATACTGAAATGGTCACTTTCCGTAGCCAGGGAGGACCCAAGGTGGAAGGATAAGGACCCAAACCCACTCCAAAATGTTGACCCAGAAATTGCCCTCTCTATAAGGGACACAGATACAGAGATGGAAGAGGAAATGAGGGAATGGCGAAATGATAAATGGGTAGATGTGCGACTTATCCTATGGGCATACAGCAAACCCTGACATTATTAATGGTCCTTTCTTATGTTTGCAGACGGGAGGGTAGCATTATTGTCCTCTGCAAGGCTCCCCAGAGCAGCCGACTGACACAGAAGCAGAGACACAGGGCTTGATATCAGACGGAGCGCAGTGAGTCTCACTGAAGAGCTGAAGAAAGGAATGAGAGGGACAGAGGAGCACAATGGTCTTCACGTTGGTTCACTAAACCTGTCACCTGTCTGTGGATCCTGTTCCCTACCCGAGCTGCGTTTTCAGGACCTGGTGGGAGACGATGAATCTAGTCCTGTAGGGACTTGATGTGCCAGGGGAGTGGGTGCACCCAGTGGGGTCCTCTACTCTAAATGAGTAGAAGGGGAGAGGATAGGAGGAGGGACGGTAAATAGTGGGAGGAGTGTGGTGACAGGGCAGCATTCAGAAAGTTACCTGTTGAATATAAACAACCATTCTAGCAAGGGGCGGAGGCATGAAATTGTGGGGATGGGGGCATGACATCATGGTGGTGGGGAATGACATCATGGTGGTGGGGGATGACATCATATCGGTGGGGGAATGATATCATAGGGATGGGGGCATGATATCATGAAGCTTAAGAGAAAATAGATGAAACTAGAAAAAAAATCATCCCAAGAGGGAACTGAGACCTAGAGACACAAATATGGCAGATGTTTACCTATGCATGGTATCGGCTGTGAGATAAATCTTATTTTATCTACAATCCACAAATGCAGAGAGGACAAAGGAAAGGAGAAGGCCGGTGAGGGGGGAAGCATCGACCTCTCTGAAAGGAAAAATGGAACAGATTCTGTGTGTGAGTGCGGACGACTGTGGACAGGAGTGGAAAGGTCGGTGGGGACGTTGGAGGGATAGCGCGGTGCAGAGAGAACCGGCCAGAAATAGGGGACTTACAGGTTAATGCAGAAACTCAATGGATGCACTGGTTAATTCATGGCATCAAGAGGGCAACCTTCCGACGATTTAATATAGAGAGAACACAGAGTACGAACCTTCAATCCTTTGAAATCAAGCAAGTGGTATCTTAGGGATGGAGATGGGGCACATTCAGTAGAGTCGGTTTCTGAGGAGGTCAAATGGAGATTCCTGAACAACAGACCGATGCTGGGACAGAGATTATAAAAACTCAAGCAAATGAGGCCTTCCTGGTACCTTAAGCCTCCATCGATGTAAATGCACCCGAAAACCCCTTCCCCCTCTCCAAGGTTTGTGTCGCCTTTGATCAACCTGAGTAAAATATATGCACACAGCGTGTCCATGAATACCTTCTAACACAGTTGTGACATTGAATAACTTGGCGAACCCCCAACTCACTTGCAGGCAGACTAATATTCTGTTGACTGACTGGTTCCTGGGGCCACTTCATCCTTTTGTACATGGACACTCTAGGAAGCATACATGTGTGTGTGTGTGTGTGTGTGTGTGCGCGCGTGTGTGTGTGTGTGTCTGTGTGTGTGTGTCTGTTTGTGTGTATTTTTGTGTGTGTAGGTGTTTGTATGTGTGTGTGTCTGTGTGTGTCTCTATGTGTGTATGTGTGTGTGTATGTGTGTATGTGTGTCTCTGTGTGCATATGTGTATCTGTGTGTGACTCTGTGTGTGTGTCTAGTGTGTGTGTGTGTCTATCTGTCTGTCTATCTGTCTGTGTCTCTCTGTGTGTGTCTTTGGGATGTGTGTGTGTGTGTGTGTGCATGTGTGTGTGTGTGTGTGTGTTAGTTAGTCATGCACAAGCTAACCGTCCTCACAAACTATCTGGATTGCTTTTCTTTTTGGAAGGTTGGCAAATCTTTCTCTTGTCCTAAGAAAAGACCACCCTGGTTCTCAACTCTCTCTGAAGTCATGACATGTTGAATGATTTTCATGTTGGAGGAGTCTGTCCTAGTGAAAATTGCTTTTATGGATACAATAACCATGAAAAACACATGTCAATATTTACTTTCCTTAGTCTGTGATCCCTTGAGGGGATTACTCCATTATTATTATTATTATTATTATTATTATTATTATTATTATTATTATTATTTTATCATTTTATTATTATTGTTATTATTATATTATCATTTTATTATTATTATTATTATTATTTTATCATTTTATTATTATTGTTATTATTATATTATCATTTTATTATTATTATTATTATTATTATTATTATTATTATTATTATTATTACAGGATTATTCCATTATATTTTTGTCTGTGCTGCTACCAGTGTGCAATGTTCACTGATGGCAGGAAGACTTTGGTTCTCGGGGGTCCTATTGGACGCCCATGTTTTGGTTCTTGAAACTGAAAGTTTTATTTACATGATCCCAAGAGCAAATACATGCAAGGACAGAAAGTTCCTTCGTCTTCTACATGAAAGTGACACCCTCACGTTGTCCGCTGATCTATTTGAGAAACAGAATTTAGAAGTGCAATGAAAAGGATGGTGACCAAAGACCCAAGTTAGGGAGAAATAAGACAGGTTTTCACAATGTTTCAGGGCTTGAGGATTGGCAAACGTTGCATAACCATCTTTTCATTCAGAGCAGGAATAGACAAAATTATTAAATAATAGTAGCCAGAAAATTTTAACAACATATGTATGCTGACTAACTTAAATTCCTGTATTTCATCTCAGGAACATTATATATTTTCTTTCAGGGTCTTCTTGAAATTCTTTAAAGTCGTGACAACCGGCATGTGTTTTTCTGTACAGATTCATAAAGCATGGTTGTCTCTCTAGTGATGGACAGATGAAACGACTGTCATGACACAGACAGTCTTTCTTGCCAAAGGAATAAATCTTCATGGAGGCAGTTTTGGTCTTAGGTACAGATGTTTAAAATCCCCTGAGAATGCTTCCTTCAGCTACTGTTTCCTATATGTGGTAATATCCTAGTATGTGGGTTGTTCTTTCCATTTTGTTTCAAGATCTACAACATAGTTTCTATTGCATATCCTACTTAGAGATGTTCTCTCTTATCTTTTCTATTGATGTATTCTGGGATGTAGACATTCAGGCATTTTCTGATCCATCTCTCACAACAGGGACTGCAAATGAGATGAGTCTTCATCAGGAATAAAGAAAAGAAGACAGGTAAGGTAATAAAGAACTCCCTGATATATTTATCCGCTATGAGTCTGAGATGACAGTTGTCATCAACGTGTATATATAAACTTTAATTTTACAATAAAGTACACTCACATGAGTTTAAGCCTTTGTACTTTTCATTGTTTAAATATTTGCAATAAAGAGAGCTTTCAAAATAATAAAGTTCTGTGATGTAACTCTTTTAACAGATTCCCTTGTATAACTTATTAGAATATATAAATGGTTTTCCTTCATGTTGAATGTAATGAAGAGTGTCTCTTCTAACAATATATGTAGTAATTTTGACCTATATAAAATTTAATATGTTAATATCTTGCCTAAACATCCACCACAATTACTTAAGGGATACTTCCTATACTTATTCAGTGTTATTTTCCTAAATATTGACTTTAAAATACATTTAGCAGAATAGATATTGAGGAAGATGGAGGGAGGGAGAAAACTGAATGGTGGGGAGGTAGAGAAGGTAGTAGGTAGGAGGTATTAGGTATAGTGGGTTTGGAGGAATTAGGTATAGTGGGTTTGGAGGAATTAGGTATAGTGGGTTTGGAGGAATTAGGTATAGTGAATGCAGGGAAATGGGAATGGAAATCAAAGAGTGGGGTGCACATTTCTAGGAAGTGCCAGAGACCTGGGAAAGGCACATCCCCAGGGTTTCTATTGGGGTGACTCTAGCAGTGGAGATACAGACACTTAATTTGCCACTTCTGTAGTCAGGCATGTCTCCCAGTGATGTGACAAGGAAAAAACCCACCCACAAAACCTTCAATCCAAAATGAATACAGCCTAAAAATCTTCAGAGACAATGATAGATAGAGCAGACATGGAAGGAATGTCCAAGCAAAGGTTAACACAGATTGAGACCTACCCCGCGGGCAAGCACTGATCCCTGACATTATAAAAGATAATCTATCATGCTTGAAGACAGAATCCTAGCATTACTGTCCTCTGAGTGACTTCACCCAACAGCTGAGAGAAACAAATGTAAAGATTCACCACCAAACATTAGCTGGAGCTTGGGGAGTCTTTGAAGAAAAAAAAAAAAAACAGGAGAAGAATTGAAGCCCAGATGATTAGAGGGTCTCCACAGAAAGAGAAGTAGAGTCAACTCACGGGAACTCTTGGAGGTTGCCAAAGACTGAACCACCAACCAGAGTGTGAACGTGGACTGAACCTGAGCCCCCAGGACATAGTTAGGAAAGGTGTAGCTTTGCCTTTAAGGGTTCCCCCGACAATGGGTTTTGGCGCACCTTGAAGATGGAGCACCAATATTGGGATGTAAAGTGAGTAAATAAATAAATGAATTTTAAAGACACATATGTCCCATCTATAGACAACATGTTTTTGGAAAGGCCAATTCTAGTTGTTCAATATCCACATGAAGACAGCCTGTGGAGTGCTATGCCCCTAGAGGCCATAATCCTTTTCATTCTCTTCTTCCATCAGAGTCCCCAAGCTCCACCCATGGTTTGGCTAGTTGATGTCTGCTTCTGTCTGAGTCAGCAGCTTAGTGGAGTCTCTCAGAGGGAAGTCATGATAGACTCCTTTCTGTAAGCATAACAGAGTGTCATTAATAGTGTCAGGGATCCATGGGGTGGGTCTCAATCTGCACTAACCAGTGATTGATCATTCCACACTCTGCTCTATGCATGGCCCTTTCATTTCCTGTGGTCAGAATAAATTTTGGGTCAAAAGTTGGTGTCTCTATCATTCCATTTGGTTTGCTCTCTGGCTACAGTAGATGGCTTCTTCAATTCCATATCACTGAGGCTCTGGGTCTCAGCTAAGGAAACGTTCATTGATTCATGGGCATCTCTTACCCCAGCTCTCTGCCTCTTTCTGTATATGACCTCTACCTCCCCACCCCTATCCATCTATGCTGCTGTTTCTGGCCTCAATAGCAGAGGATATGCTTAGCATCACAGAGACAAGATATGCAAGGTGAGGAGATACCTGTGGGGTCCCCTCCTGCTCAGAGAAGAAAGTACTGGGGGAAGGACTGTGAGATGGGTGAACTTGAGGGAGGCAGTTTGCAGCATATAAATTGAATAAATAATCAAATAACTATGAAAATAACTAAGTCTACTTGAAGGTAAGAAGCATGTGTGTGTGTGTGTAAGTAAGTAAGTAAACTTGAAGTAAAGAGAGGTTGTGCATGTGTCTGTGTGTGTGAATGTGTGTGTGTCTGTGTGTGAGGATATATATATATATATATATATATATATATATATATATATATATATATATATGAAGGTAAGAAGCATGTGTGTGTGTTTAATATTAAATTATCACATTTGAGAGAACAGTGGTCTATGCAGAAGACAGGGCAACTTATGCACTATATTTGCAAAAGAATGGCATCTGCTGAAGATGAAGAAATGATTTGGTGATTAATGGCAATATCTCTTCTTCCAGAGAACCCTGGGCTGATCTCTAGCTCCCGAGTGACAGCTCAAAAGTGGATGTAATTTCAGCATCATGGAATCTCACACCCTCTTCATCCTCCTGGATACTAGGCATGCATGTGCATCACACGTGAACAAGCACGTAAAACTCTTACATGTGTACAACAAAAAGTATAAAAACAAGAGCAGTTCCTGGTTTACATAATTTGTTTTTCCTGAATATTCATAGTGATGATCACAGTCAAATAAACACTTTATTGATCTATAATGCAATCAAAGCCACGAAAAGTTAATGATCACATGAGTCACAAAAAATATATTTGTTTAAAAAAGTTGCAATAAAAATTTGCAGTAATGAAATTAAAATTTTATTAATATACAAATTAATAAACATTAATATTCTCATATAGAGCTGAAAATAATTCTTTCCATCTACTTGTTTGGCTTTTATACATATTGCAGTTTGTGTTAGTTTGTTGTTTTTTTTTTTCTAGGAGTTCATTTCCAGGTATTAGCCCATAAACTCTATAAATTCATGCAGAATACACTACAGGAACTTAGGCTCTCTTGTGTTGAATCCAGGAAGGTTGCGATATGTTTTCCTTCTTGTCTGATCAATTTTCTCTATGTACATTACAAGGATATTTTTGTTCTTGGATTCTTCCCCTTTTGTGAAGCTGATAGCTGATAGATGATTAGTATAGAATATTTAATTTTTGAAGATCATTTTTGAAGCCATTTCCTGATGTCTGCATTATCAATATTGTAGATTTTCCAATGCGTGGCCAAATGAACAGCTATTCAGGGCCTAAACATGCCTTATAACTACTGTTGATTTGTCTTTTTAAAGAAGAACACAGAAAAGGGTGGTGTTTAATGTAAGGGACTCTGTGGGGGAAAACAGGAAGGAGGACAGCATTTGAGACATAAATTAATAAAATAAATAATTACAAAATATAAAGCAGAAGTCAACATATACAGAAAAATCAAATTAAATTGATAGGAAACAGTATGGTTTTGTATCGTAGCTTACTTCCTGAATTTTATATACTTTAATCAATCTAATGACTAATTCTCAGAAATCAGAAAATTGGAAAAAAAATGTTAAAAGTAACACAGTAGGTTGACCAAATCATAACAACAAAGTTTCTAGAACTCTATATTTTCTATGCCCATATCCATTCCAGAAATCCAGTTGACATTTAGTTATTACATATCTTGCGTCATTCTATTCTGTGATAATTCATTACTATTTTTACCTTCTGTGACCCCACCTTTGAAGATAAATACTTACTTTGCTAGAATGTCTCTGAATTTGGATTTGCCCAGCGGTTTTTCTCTTTTAGGTTGAGATTATACATACCTGATACAGATACCAAAAAGTGTTTCTTGCATTGCTTATCACAGTTAATCATTAGAAAGATGCCTGTCATCTTAACAACACCCAATTATGGAGCAATGAAATTATTTTAAATTATTTTCCATTTTTAGTTAAAATATTTTAATGCATTTTTCTTTTGTATTTTCTTTTAAAATAATAGAAGTAATAGGAGAATTACTTACAGCCTATGGAAAGACTGTGTGTCTCTTCAAAGTTTTAGGATTTGTTTTCAGAATCTCAAACAATGCATAGGAATAATGAACAAAATTTTGTACCAAGTTTCATGCTGTAGGTAACTAATTATATTTATTCAATTGTATCTAAGATAATTTCATACTAGCTAGGTATCAAGTGCATAATAATTATGATTATATTATTAACTAAATATTAAAATAAGCATGCTAGATTTACCAACTGGACATGGAAAACAAAATATATTAGAATAATCAAAAATATTTCTTAAAAGCAAAATGATGAAAATATTGTATATATAAAAGCAGCCTGGAGCTATATGTCACCTAAATCTTTTATAGTATGTTCCAGTGTGGTAGCTGAGCAGATAAAATTTCATGCCATGAAAAACCAAGAACCTAAATTTGATACCTACACATATATGTTTGGAAGACTTCCATATTCACTACATGACCAGAACACATAAAAGCTTACCTAGAATATGAGAGTAATTAGATCAATAATAATAAGAAAAAGAAAAAAACACAAAACTCTAGGAACATTTTAAAGAAATAATGTATTGTATTGGCCTTAAAATAGGAAATTCAACACATTTTCTTTGTACATTAACTATTCAAAGAAAAACTAAAAGGCTTTTACTTCATTCTGTATGAAAGAAAAGCACATTGGATTGAGTTTGTAAAGAAAGAGAGAACTGCAACTGTAAAAGTAATATAGTCATTGCAGAGGAAAGAAACAGACACTAACCCAAGGTTCTCTAAGTAAACATTTGGAGGATTTACTGCATAATATTAACATATTTAATCGAACACATCTTACTATGATAAAGGAAAGAAAGCTGGAAAAATTAATGCCTGGATGTAGTCACAGCACCTAGAATGTGGCAAGATGTCTCAAGTTCAATGATACCCTGAAATACATGAGAAAATTTAAATAGGTTGACTATATTATGGAATAATTATTGTAGTATTTGCTTAGTAGTTAAGAGCACTTACTGCTCTTTAGAGCAAACACGTTCAGTTTCCAACATCGATCAAGCCATTTGCAACCAGCTGTAAAAGCAGCTCCAGGGGATCTCACACCTTCTGGTCTCCACAGGTGCCCGTGTTCATGTGCACAAATCTATACATAGACGTTCACACATAACAGATCATTAAAATAAAAAAAAATCGTTAATGTATTATCTGCACAAATTATGAATAGAAAGGATTCTACATATGCAAACACAATTGATGCAAAGTAATGAGAATGGTGAAAATCGCAGATAGTATGAAGAGTAAATTAAGGATTAATGCTTACACAGTTCAGTAAAGAAAAACGCTAGACTTCACGATTGAATTGCAATGTAGATGTTAAAAAGAAACTAGGATTTGAATTTATGAGTGAAACTCTTTCAAAAAATATTTTATTTATTTACATTCCTACCATTGTGCCATGTCCTCTCCCACAGTTCCTCATCCCATTCCACCCCTTCCTTCCCTGAGTCCAAGAGGATGTTCCCCAGATCCTGCCAGGCACCATAATCCCTGTGCGCTCAAGTCTCTCAAGGATTAGGCAGAATTGGCAGTCCTGTACTGTACATGTGTCAGGGCTTCAGATCTCCTTGTGTATCCTGATTGGTTGGTTGCTCAGTGTCTCGGATATATCAGCGGTCCAGATTAGTTGCGACTGCTGGTTTTTCCTATAGGGGTTGCCCTCCCCTTCAACTTCTTCAATCCTTCCCCTAATTAAAGAACTGACAGAAGTCAGAGGCTGATACCTTTTTAAAATATATGTATCATTTAATTTTGAATGGTATACTCTGGGTTCTCATATAAAATTGATAGCAATATATACTTATTATTGTCTTCTAAGATGTAAATTTGGCAGTATTTTTACAAGTATTACATTACTTAACAGCCTTGACACCATTCCATCAATCTGTTTTTTAATTTATACAAAATATAATGTAAATAATCACCATTGAGTACAGTGCCTGAGTCAGTGTCTATGCTGATTTTCTGTAGTGAACTTTAGTTAATGAAAATGAAAATAATCTGAATGCCACAATTAGGTTATTATTTAAGCAAATGATTATACTACCATTTATTAAATGCATGATATTCCATGAAGAAATTGCCCATGCACATGTATTCAAGATATATAATTTTAAATGAAAAACAAATGACCGAATATTGCATTATGTAATCAAACTTCATATACTGAAAACTTACACATATTCTATAATTTTGTCAATGTAGAGTAAACCTGCTACAACAGGAGGGGAGAGAGGAGACAGAACACTGGGAGTTCTAGGTCATTTTGAGCTACACAATGTGACACAATTTTAAAAACAAATAGATCAGATTTGAATGAATGTCTGCCATACCGTTCTTAGTGATTACATTTGGAAGTTTTAAGAAACCAAGTTATTCTTTGACAATTCCATACATGCACAATACAAGTATGGGAGCTCTCTAAACTCACAATCTCCTATCTGCCCCAACCAACATACCTTTTTAGAACAAATCCCCATAGCACGTGCATGTCTTTCATTTTTTTTTTTTTTTTGCTTCATGACTCCCTGGATTTAACCTGAGCCTCTTCTGTGAACCTGGACATGAAGCTATACACGTAACAACTGGTAAGGCACCCGTGGCTACATCATTTTCTATTCTCCAGCACTTCGCTTAGTTCCTTTAATAGGAGGATCAATATTATATAGAGTCTGTACAGATAGATGTAACTATGGTGAGTTCCTGAGTGCCACAACTCTATCATGCTCAGAGGACAGCATCTCACAGATCTCCTTACCTATTATTTAGACCTTGAAAGAAGTCAAGCCCTGCATATCACCTTACCTCAAACTGGAAGTTATCTCCAATGGGTAATCATTTGAAAATGAAAACTAATTTTAAGGTTAGACTGCATATAAAGCACTAAGGGAACTGAACATCATCTTTGGAGGATCCTTGTCTCATAATGGATCAGGACTTTTTCTTCAGTTATTTCTTTGTTATTTGTTTATTTATGTATTAATTTTTACTCTCTATGTTTTTTGTATATATTTTTCCTGGTTTATGTTTCCATGGAATAGATGAGTGTGTGAATGGAAGTCTGGGTCTCTGTGTCTGTATCTGATTATGGTACTTTGTATTGGCCCTTTTCTATCTGCTTGTTTTGTTCTACTCTAGTTCATTAACTTTCATTTTATTTTTATACTTTAGATGACTGTTTTCTAGTGAGAGACAGAAGAATGTAGATACAGATGACTGGAGAGGAATAGAAGAAGGGGGGAATAGAGGAAAGGGAAATCATAATTCAAATATATTGCATGAAAAAGTCCAATTTTAAGAAAAGAATTTCGAAAACATACTTTCTAGGGCCTGTCTGTCCCTTTTTCTCAAAGTCCTAACCAATTTCATTTCAAATGTAAATGAAAATATTTTAAACCCTTTCCAAGGTACAGAAAATTATTTGTTTACAGCTAATCTGGAACAGTCGGGCTGATTTTCACCTTTCTATGAGAGGCACAACCAAATTTGTCCTGCCCCTACTGCTCTTAGGTCCCAATGCACAGGAGGCCCAGATGGAGCTAGGTGTTTTTTTCTTGAGTCAGGAATGTGAGCAGAGTTTTCAGGGGTTTCTGCCCCTCTGACGTCTAAGAATTCCGCACACCTCAGAATATTTGGACCAGTTCAGATCCAGGTGCAGTTTGGACTGCAGGGCTCCTGCAGCTTGACTGCTCCTATATTCATGTGTCCATAAGGCACTATGCAGTTTCCTCTTGAGCTAGGGATGTGGGCACAGGGGAGCAGAAGTGGCAGTCTCTACATCCCTGAGGTCTCAGTATTGCCCACTCTTCTGTGTGATCAGCTCTCTGTCCCACAGATTTTCCAAAGGAATTTCAAATGTTCATTCCCTATCCCACAGGTCTCCACTTTTTCCAATTCTCCTCCAAAGTGTTTTGGAGAAGACCCCTCTGGTAAAGGGGAGGTACAACAGGCCCCATCAGACAAAGAGGGCATCAAAACTTCTTCACTTAAAGGTAATCTCAGCGATTTCTCACATTCCACAAATGGATTAAGTCCTGCCCCCTCTTCACATGAGACGTTAAGACCTTTGCTAGCAGCCAAAGCAGGGCAGAGAGCTATGTCCACTCACAAAGACAGTCAAAGATGTCCCCCATCTCCACCAAAGTGCCCTATGCAATCTGCTTCAAGTAAAATGAGTTTGAAACCTGATTCTGCTGACAAAGGGGATTTCAGAACTGCACTATTAAACCAAGTGGACCTTCAAAATCCTCCACTATTAAAAATGGGCTTAATTCATCACTTATGGTCCAAGGACGACAAAATACAGTCACAAATCCCCATGTTAACCTTATAACACACATACCAGACCAAGCAGAAATAAAACTTTCTGCATGTAAACCATTAGATCAAGGACCATGGCCAATTTCTGAAGGGGCTCTTGAGAGTTCCACACCCACACAAGATGTGGTAGAAAAATCTGAGTCCACCCAAGGAACTCCTGTGCCTTCTGCACATAAAAAATGCGATCTAGCACCCTCACCATCACCCCCATTACTTCTAATGTTCCTATACAACAGAGAATTATTCCAATATCCTCTACCACCGAAAAGGACCCTCGTGACTTGTCATCAGACACAAAAGAGCAAGTTTATCACAACACACAGTCAATGAGCCATGCAGACTCAATAATTATACAATGTACAGAGAAGATAAAACATCCCTTACCTCTGTCCTGAAAGGAGAGTCTCCAAAATTTTCCAAATATACATCAGAGATTCTAGAATTCCCCAAAACTGGACAGGATTCTCTGAATAGTACTCTATCGCATAAAGAGACTGTGGGACAAGAAATATCTTCAAAAGAAGTTCTACCCACAGTCACATCTTTAGAACTGGCTTGTGGATGCGACACATGCACAAAAGATGTTTTAGGACATATTTCATCTGTAGAGAAGTTTATGGATCCAACCATATGTGAACGAGGAGTGGGGGAACATGATATGCAAACACGAGTGTTTTTAGCATCCTTGACATCTGAGGAAACAGATTCCTTGCATTTAATTTGTGCAAAAGAATGCATATGACCTCCGCAAACTTCAAATGAGGCTATAGGAACTTCCTTATCTCCTCACAATCAGCCAACTTGCCCAACTACAGAAGATGCTACACACTCTTCCAAATATGCACAAAGTGTTGCCAGTCTTTCTTTATACCCACAAGCAGACCCAGAATGTCTGACAAATACCTCAAAGGCTCTGGATTTTACCTCATCTTCTGAAGGGGCCTTGGAACCTGTTTTGCCTGTCAAGCAGGCTAGGGAACCTGACACTTCTATATGAAAGTCTGTTTCCTCTTCTCCAGCAGAAGGAATTGTTCTTGGAACTTCCTCAATTACACAACAATAACTAGCAAAATCCTTATCTGCTCATGAGACTCTGAGACCTCTCACATATGTCCATGATGCTCTAGGAGAGATCACATCTTCAGAGGTTGCACTAATACCTAACCACCATTATGACATTAGTCAGTATTTTTACACATATACATGGTACATTAAGACGTTCCTCATCTGAGAAGGATGTCTTAGGATCTACAGCATCTGAACAGCATGCTCTACAACTATCCCCATCTACACAAGTAGATTGATTTCACATGTCAACTCTGGGGAGAAATAGTCGACATCTCCCTCTACCAAATGGACCCCAGGCATCCAGTTTCTAGAAATATAGGGTGAAGATTTGATCCTTCTAATGGAGTCTTGAGAAATTTCTCCTCAAAGGAAGACAGTTTCAACCATCACCAGTCTGACAAAAGGGTTCTTGTGCCAACATCTGCTATCAAAGAGACACCAAAAGCTACAACTATTCCTTAGGTTTGTCCCACACCTTCTCCATCTGTCCAAAGGACCTTGCAATTTTCCAAAAATGACGAAGGAATTTTGGAAAGTTTCCAATCCTAACCAGGGCATCCTGGACATTACATATTGTCCAAAGATGCTCAAGTAACTCCTCCATCTACCAAAAAGTCATGTTCACCGTCTGCCCTAGGATTTCAGGGAATTTCTTCACCCCTCTAGGGCTCCAGAAAGTGTTCTCTATGCTCAAAGTGATTTGTCATTGTGAAAATTAGACTTCAAAAATAGAAAACCTTTTTTTTTATATTTCCAAAGGTCTGAGGGAAAGTCCACATCAAAAAAAAATCATTTAGGCCTCGTGCCATTAGCCCAAGTATATCAGAAAAATTCCATGTTTTCTAAAGCATCTAAAAATCAATCTGGGTCTAGCACCCTTCCTGGGAAACATTTACCATCAGCCATACAATCCCCAGGACCATCAAAATCTAAAAAGGGATTATCTAGAAACTTTACCATCTGCCAAAAGGTCTTTAGGATATTCAGAAACTTCTCCAAGAGCTCGGTTAACCCAGAGAACAAAAGAACTAAAGCCATTTGCCCATGGTGTTTTCCAAAGTACCACACATCTCTTCTTTTCTTTTATACCAAGAAAGAAGGTCAGCTTCCTTCTCCCCAACTCTGAACTCTTTATCCTATTTGTTCACCCTCCCAAATGGCTGTTTACTCTGAATTACAGGCTAATTAGTAAACCCGAGAGGTACTGAAGGATTATCTGAGAGGCAGTTGCAGTCAGGACAACACTTGTGATGTCACAGAAGAAGATAGGGATCTCCAGGATACAAGAGATTTTTCAGGCAAGGCCTAATGATGATGTCACTGAGAACTGCCATGGCCTACCTGCTGAACTGCTTTCCTTACATTTACCAGATTTGTAGGTGCCCTTTCCAGGAGTGTCTCCTGTGACACAGTAGAAACATTTACATGCTACATCTCTTTAAAGCTAGAGACTTCTCTCTGCTTCATTAGTGGTTACATGCTCTGAAATGAGAAAGTTAGTCAGGGGTTTGTCATGGTAGAAAAGGTCTAGGAACATGGAAGGAAGGAAGATTCTTCTGTAGATTAATTTTATTCCCAGGTCCAATCCTGTGACTTAAAGTTCAAATCCCTAGGTTTTTTCTGTTTCGGAGGTGCCAGTATTTTCCCTAGAGACCTTTAGTTGAGTGAATATTGTTTTACATTTTCTAATTGTAAATTCATTGACAGGGAACATTCAATATATTCCTCCATCTGTATTAAAAATTTTATTTTTCCAATTCCATTTTTTTGCCATGAATTTGGTATCAAACAGGGCCCAGCTATAGAGTGAATATAAGAGTGGAAGTATTGTGTACCTACTTCAAATGATCAACTCCCAAATCCTTATTTTATCCATAAATTACCAGACTTCAGTAAAGCAAAGGACAACATGGACTATTGAATTTGGTTCTGAAGTCCAGTTAGATATCAGTTCTCTAATATTTACCTTCCTGTGTTACCAGGGAAAGATTTGAGGCTTATGGATGTTTTACCATGATTGTTTTTTCAGGCAAAACATCAGTTTCTGGGTGATGCACATCGAGAGGAATGGCTTGAGGTCCGGTGAAACCTCAACATCAACAGGTTATAAGAACAGGAAGGAGTTTATTTGGCATTGTCATGTGAATCCTATATTCTTGACTTAGTTACATATAATCCATGTAAATATTGCATCAAAATTCACAGTTGTAGGAATCACCAAATATATATCAGGCACCAAAACTAAATAAGATTTTTGAAGCTAAGAAGAGCATGCTGCCAGGAACTGGATATAGATCTTTCATGAGAGACACAGCTAGAGTATGTCAAATACAGAAGTGAATGCTAGTGGCAAACCAGAGAACCGAAAATGGACCTCTTGTTTGTAGATGTTGAGAAAGAGCTGAGTGGGCTTTTAACCCCATAAGAAATACTATTTCAATTAACCAGAGCTTTCTGGTACTAAACCAATATTCAAAGACTGTGTATGCGCAGACCTATGGCTCCAACTGCATATGTGGCAGAGTATGGCGATGTTTGGCATCAGTGGAACGAGAAGCCCTAGGTTCTCCCTTGTTTTTACTGCTGGTTCAAGGCAATGTCCAAGCACAGTAAGGGGGGTTGTAGAAGAAGGGTAAGGGGACTGGTTAGGAATCTTATGGACAGGAAACTGAGAAAGGAAATAAAATTTTAAATGTAAATATAGAAATATCCAGTTAAAGAAGGTATAAAATTTGTGAAAAAATAAAAAAGGAAATAAAGAAAAGAAAATTGGCAGCTAGCCAGCCCTATTGACTCAGAAACCTGAAGAGTCCCTGTCAGAGAAGTGTAGTCAGAATAATACTGGTGGAAAGACTGAGAAGATGAAGTCAAAATTTGAAGCATTTCTCTTTTCCAGATATCAGTCTCAGACAGAAACTGCACTATGGGAATCCAAATCACGGATGAGTTTACACTGAGCTGAGGACACAATATTTGTCTTTCGCTTTTCCTTAGGATCTTTTTCTTCTGGGATAAAGAATCAAAGTCATGAGCTCTCAGGAAAACAACTGGGCCCTTTCCAACACTTGGCTTTTAGAATAACAAAATTAATGACATAAACTCTCTGACTTCCAAGAACTGTAACAAGCAGGGAAGTCCAGATGCTTCTAGGAGGCTCTCAGCTCTTGATTCCCATACGTTGAAGGCTCAGATAAAGGTTATCTCTTCAGCAAACCCACTCAACCCCTAACCAGTATTCACTGAACTTTTCAATTTACCAAGTATTTATTCATTTTTTATACAAATACAGAAGGCCAGCTTCCTTCTCCCCATCTCTGTACACGTTATCCTCTTTCTTCTCCCTCCCTAATTGCTGTTTTTTTCTGAATTAGAGGCCTACTAGTAAACCCTAGAGGTACTGAAGGAATATCCGAGAGGCATTTGCTGTCAGGACAACACTAGTAATTTCACACAAGAAGATAGCCATCTCCAGGATAGAAGAATATTTCAGGCAGGGCGTAATGAGGATGTAACTGAGAACTGCCATGCCCTAACTTCTAAACAGCTTTCCTTACATTGACCAATTTCGAGGGTGCCCTTTCCAGGAGTGTCTCCTGTGACACAGTGGAAACCTTTAGGTATGACATCTCTCTAAAGTTAAGTCCTTCTATTTGTTTCATCAATGGTTACATGCTCTGAATGGAGAAAGTTAATCAGGAGGTTGGCATGGGCAGAAAAGGTCTAGGAACATGGAGTGGAGGAGATTTTTCTGGATAATAATTTTATTCCCAGGTCCATTCCTCTGATATACACTTCAATTTCCTAGGTTTTCTCTGTTTCTCAAAGGCAAACACTTTCCCTACAGATCTTAAATTGAATGAATATTGTATTAATTTTTTCAACACTTCTTGAGTGGGCACATCACATATATATATATATATATATATATATATATATATATATATACATATATATATATATATATATATATATATATTCCTGAATGTGTACTCAAAAATTCTGTTTTCCAATTCAATTTTTTTGCATTGATTTTGGCAACAAAGTCGGCCCAGCTATAGAGTGAGTATAACAGTGTAAATATTGTGTACCTTCCTCAAATGATAAACTCCCAAATCCTTATTTTATCCAAAAATCATTAAAGTAAAGGACAGCATGAACTATAGAATGTAGTTCTCTAGTCCCATTTGATATCTCTAGTCCCATTTGATATCAGTTCTGCATTATCTACCTTACTGTGTTCTGAGAAAGAGACTTGAGGGTTTTGGATGCTTTACCATGATTCTTTCTCAATGTCATATTTAAGATTAAGGAGGATGTGCAGAATGAGGAATACCTTGAGGTCCAGTGAAACCTCAGCTTCATATAGCTATATCTATACATCTATATATCTCTATCTCTATCTCTATATCTATATCTATATCTATTTCTATATCTATATCTATATCTATCTATCTATATCTATCTATAATGTAGAGACTGAGATATAAAGGAATTACAAAACACAAGTTGCTGAGGGCAAATGCTAAGTAAAAATACACTCCAACTTGAGAACCAGAATACAATATGTAGGAAAACTCCTAGAACAAAATAGGAGAAAACATCACACTAAAGATAATAAGATTCCTCTCATTCCTGAACAATTTCTGAGATCTTCTAGGGTTTTCCTGTCTGAATACAGGAAGCCCCGGTTAGTTCTCTCATCACCACAATTGCATTTGCAGTAGAACATCAAAGCAACACCTAGGGAAGGAAGGGCATATGTAGCTTTCTCATTTTCAACAACTCATTTTTATTTCATTCTAGACTTACAGAGAAACTACTTAGAAAGTCAAAAAAATTTTGCCAAGGAACAAAATTTCACTCAAAAAACAAATATGAATTCTATTTTATCTTTTGACAACAATAAAAAAATGTCAGAGAACAAGAAATGGTAACAAATCTTTAAGACAAGCACTCTGGAGACAGAGTTAGGTAGGCATTATTACCATGACATGTTTCAAAAACATCATCCCTCTCTCTATCTATCTCTCTCTGTCTCTCTCTCTCTCTCTTCCTCTCTCTCTTTCTCTCTCTATTTCCCTCCCCTCCTCAGTATTTCAGTCTTTCTCCCTGAAAGATCCCAGCTGAGTCTCAAGATGGAGCGCCCCTGGAAACACCGATCCTTGACGAGCCCCCAAATGAAAGATCTAATGCAGAGAGACTCTTACTCAAGTCTTGGGAAATCGTGGACCCCGGATACAGAGAGATCATTTTGGATGTAATAAGCAAAGTGAGGTTTATTATGGAGACCTATTACAGAGAATTCTGGGCCGACACGTATTCCACAGAACAGACAGTGGTGTTGACCCCGAAACTTAAAAGTCAGGGATTTATATAGGGAAAGCTAGGGGGTTTGTCGCGGTTACACACAATTGGCTAATTTTTGCCGCGGCTATAAGGGATTGGCTCTTTCAAACAGACAACACAGCAGAAGAGCACATGCTGACTGGGGCGTAAAGGATTTTAGAAGCTATGGGCATACTAGGGTTAAGGTGTGACTCTGAGTAAGCTGGGGGAGGTGCCCTTCTGTATCTTAGTGGCCCGTCAGACTTGGCTGTAGGTCAGGACCCGCCCTGTCTGGATTTTGAACCTTATTATTTTCATCTTATATTTTAAACCTTTAATCCGTATAATTTTGTTTTCAATGCCCTCTTCTTCTATTAAGTAATTCTAATATTAGAATTTCGTTACCAAATCTCGTATTTGGTCTTACCAGTTGTCATAACTGACTGGTACTGTTGTCTCAGAACCATTAACCGCACAGCACCCACTCGATTTTTAACAAAAGCAATCAACCTGTTTGTCACGCCAGGGTCAAAAACTAAAGTCAAGAAAATTACTAGTAATGGCCCATCTATAGCAGAGTGTAGGGTAGTCATCTAGGGAGACCAAGTGAACCAAGACTCAAACCAACCTTGTTGAGCGTCTCTATCTTTTTGTAGGAGTCAAGCCTATTAACTAGTTTCTTTGACACACATGGAGCTATAATCAGAAGCAGAAGCAAAACTAAGAAGGGTCACCTAAGGGAAGATATCAGAGTAGTCATCCAAGGAGATCTACTAAACCAGCTCTTGAACCATCCCTGATGTGTTTCTCTGTCTTTTGTCTAACCTTTTTCTAAGTTTATTCATGGAGCCCTAAATTATTCCTGAATGGTCTGTATAGAAACAACATTTTTCTTTTAGTGTAGCACATAGACTCCTTCTTTAAGTAATATCAGGTCTAATCTTCTCCTATTTTAAAGGACTACATCTGAGAGGGAGGTTAGGTATTCTTGGAGGTCAGCTAAAAAGTCTTTTACTCTTTTTATATCTGCGTCAATGGCAGTTCTGAATTCTCTATAAGCCTTGTATTGTAGGGCAACAGCAGATGTCTTTTGCTGCCCTTGCAGCACCTAGAGAGTCTTAAGTAATTCACATCTCTTTTTTGTCCTATTAAGTCTTTAGCATCAGGATTCTAATGTGGAAACTATCTAACCTATACACCAAGGTCATGACTAGCTTTCAGAACTTCTATACTTATATAGACCGTGATCCCTGAGGCACAGTTCCAAGAAGTGTTAGGAGAATTAACATATGTAATGTTACATCATTTGTAATAGAAATTAAGCCTATTCCCACACCTATCCCGATGGAACCCAGGGCAAACAAGTTGAATGTCACTCTAGGTCCCAGCTCTCAGCCCCAACTGCTAGTACGCGGCTGGTGAGGGCTGAGAATTCACGGTTGTCAGGGTGGTCAGCAGCACCAGGTAGTCCTTTTCAGTGAGGATCAAATATCTGGGATTGGTGCCATCGTATATAGCTGAGTCTCCAACCTGGAATGATGAGATGTCTTGGGGGTCCCCAGGGCATAGGCTGCTGTCAGCTGTGAGCAGATTTATTTCTGTATCACCTGTAGGTCTTTTAGCCTGGCATATAAATCATTTTTACCATGACATGTTGTTTCAATAACATCATCTAATATAGTCAGAGGAGCTGAGACCCCCCATATAAGATCTCAAAGGGGATAAGACTGAATCTGGAAGGGATATTTCTTGCTCTGAAGAGAGAAAGAGGGAAGGAGTGCCACCCAGTCTGTGCCAGTCTCCATCGTCAATTTGATAAGGCTCTCTTTTAGAGTTTTATTTATTTATTCTATCTGTCTTGAACTTTGAGTTCTGTCAATATAATTTAATTTCTAATTGACCTCTAAATACTTGGCCATACCTTGGCTTACCTTGGCAATGAAAGTAGCGCCGTTGTCCGACCAGATTACCTTGGGCATTCCAAATCAGAGGAAGATTCCTTCCAGTATCTTATTGATGATTGTAGAGGCCGTCTCTTGTTTGGTGAGGAAAGTTTCTGTCTATTCCTGAAAAGGTTTCTATAAGCACTAGGAGATACTCGTGATCATATTTTCTTGGTTTTATCTCGGTGAAGTTCACTTTGACTTCTCACTAAACTCTCTAGGTCTCTTTGTCTTGTTTGTTTGTTAAGCATTTACTTATTGACATCTCTTATATTTTTTTATTGTCTCTCCAGCTAGAATCTTAAAGTCTATTATATATAACTTAACTACTTGGACAAGCTTCTTATCTAAGTGAGTACATTTTGTATTTGGCAAAGTGAGTCTTTCTTTGTTCTCTGGGGAGTATAGCTTTCACCTCAAGTGTATCATTGTCCTTTTATCTTTTAAATAATTTGGGCCTTTTCTAAGTGAGCCCATCCCTTATTCCGATCCTAGTTCTAAGTGGCTGTCTCTTGTAGGCCTGTAACCAGGTAGGCTCTTGTATAGCCATTTCTCGAGCCAGTTTATCTCTTTTGTTACTACCCCATGTCACTGAATCTCTTCCTTTTCGATGTTTTGGTCAGTGAATAATACTCACAGTTGTTGGCTTCACCAGGGCATCCAAGAGATGGTAAAGGCATCTGCGGCGCTGATGTGCTGGTGGGTTGGGGTTCAGCCATTCCAGGTGACATTGTGTTGTCCACCACGGCAGCACCCGCTTATCTCTGAACTTTATGAAGAGAACTGTTCCTGTGTGTGAACAAGGTCCTAGACTTTTAGCAGGGGTTAATAAGCCAGTAGCAGAAGTCTTTTCTCTTCCCATGGGCTTCTGTCAGTGCTTGACAATCGTGCAGTGGTGGCTCCAGGTCTGGATTGGGCAGCAATGTGAACAGATTGCCCCCAACAGGTGGAGAATCTAGTCCATGGCAGCTGACCAGTGGTCCCATCTTCTGGGATATTTTATTTAAAGGCAAAACATCAGCCACTCTACCACAGTTCAAGTCCTGGAATGGGTGATAATTGTCAGAGCCTAGCTTGCAGGAAAGGTGTGTTCTAGGCAGAACAGCTCCAAGCCACACATCTCCCAGCATCAGGTACTGGTGCACTGATATAGGTCTTAAGCTCCACATACACAGTCTGTAGACATGCATACACATGGCCCCACCCAGCCATTTCAGCCCAGGTAAGCCATTTTGTAGAGCAAATTTTTCATGAGCAATGGATGGGGGTAGTCAGAGATGACCATGAACTAGTGGGTTACCCGGCCCACGTCAAGGTCCACTGTCCTTTGGGCATTCTATAAATATTGTTTGCTTCAGTAGCCTCTGTACCCAAGGCCTTTGGATACTGGCACACTGGGGCATAGGAGCACAGAGCGTTCAGTCCCTGTATCCACAAAACATGTGGATGGCCTTCTCTTCTATCTCTGTGTATAGCCAGCACTCTAGGCCTGAGAGTCTCACTAGTGGCCCCTCTTGTTCTTATTGGGGCAGTCCCTGACCCAGTGATCTTTTTTTTTTTGTAATAGGCACCATGATCTTTAGCCAGGAATTCTCTCTTTAGCTCTCTAACTTCTTCTTTTTTGTCTCTTTTTTCTCTGGCTTCCTGTTCTTTTTACCCTCCTTTTTTTTTTTTTTTTTTTTTTTTGGTCTCTCTGTTTAACCTTACTTTCTCTGTAACTTATACTAACTCTCAGAAACTTACAATAACTCTCTCAGTGACTTAGCTTAACCATTCAAGTTTGTGTAACTTTCTCTTTATATCTTTTCCTTATCTTAGCCAGATTGGTGGGGCATTTTTTAACCCCTCTGAAACCCACCCTTGGAGTCTGGCAGCAGACCTGGATCACTCCCTACCTTCAGGCGTCTGAAGATAGCAGACAGAAGTGAGGGCCTTCCATCTGTGTCTGGAACATTTTTCTCTGGTCTCTAGTAGGATTCTGTCTTTCCTTGGTGCTAAAGAAGATCTTTAACAGTTACTAACAAGCATCTCAAATGGGATGGTGAGAAAACAAGAGAATCTTGAGAATAGAGGATCACTGAAGAGGGCAAATAGCACTTAGTCACACAGCTAAGCCAGGAGGCTTTCTTGGGACAAAAAGGCTTATGTCTGTGAAACAAAAAGTGAGCAGAGGGGCAAACTATTGTTACCAGCTGTCTCTCTGTACATAGATTTTCCCTCAAGGAATATCTCTCTTCAATGTGAGCTTGGTGGCGTTGCCTCTCAAGAGAACCAGCATCCAAATGACACTAGGCTTCTAGTAACAACTAATAACAACAGGATGGAGAGATGGTTAGAACCTGGGTGCTAGATACTAAGCAGCTGACAAAAGATTACTAACCAGTTCAGCTGGAGCTTCATGTCTCTTATACCTAATAAAGAGGTAGTTAATACTATAGTACCAACCTTAAAAAAAAAAAACTATATATCTTTCTATGTCTCAGAATACCAGGATTGCAGTAGTAGTCCTTCACCAAGCTGTCTCACTGAGTTAAAGGCCCATGGAAAAGAAAACATTAAATTTTGACTGGCAAAACAAACTTTTTCACAGTTTGTTGTAGATTTTTTTGAAACTATTTTAGGGGCTTCTCTGCCCCCCAACCTAGGGCATATCTCCTTAGGGGAGGAGGCTCAAGAGAGAAAGATAAAACTCCTGGCAGAAAACAATTTCTCTCAAACAAATTAAATTTAACTTTTAACTTAAGCACCAAGAGGATCAAGTAAAACTCTTTGACGAAAAAGCAAACAGTTTCATGATATCAAACACAGTCATCAGTCCAAATTCAAAAATGAAACAAAAGTCAAAAAGACACGAGACAATACCACAGAAAACAAACTAGACAAACAAGACCAAGACAAAGCATCCTATAACCAATTTCCACAGATGCCTGGTACCTTAATACCTTGTCCAAACTGCAGCTTAACCTTAGCTGCTTCTGGGATGAGATGGAACATCTCATTTTACCTCCCAACAGAATTCCAGAGTGTCCTCTTGTCCTAACATCCATCCAATGGTCCACCATTAAAGACAAAGGGATTATCACAGTCTGCCCCATGGCAAAGAAAAAGAACACCAAACACAGAAACAGAATACAGACAACAAACACTAATAAGTCCAAGCACACTTGTCCGCCCCTATACTTAAATAGGCAGCTGAATGCGACCTCCGACAGAGTGTGGTTTTTCGTCCACTCCCGCCTAGGTAAAAGGAGCAGTCCTTCTCCTCTGTTCCAGACTGCCCACAACCGGGCTCTCCTGACTGTCCTCCACCTGTGAAACATCTTCCAGGGGTCCCACCTTGCGGGGCCAGGCACGTCCCGCACTTCCACAGCCAGATGATCCTTACCAATCACTAAGGCAGCTGCACAAAGTCGGATTCTACTTCCACTCTCAAGAACTGATCAGAGTAAGATTCTACTTTTACTCTCTAAGCGCCGTCCAGAGTGAGATTCCTGATCGGTACCAACACACACATGTGCACACATACACATGGCGGAACCAAAACAGAGTCAAACACAGACTGACCAATGCATCGCCGCTTACACAGAAACACTCATACAGTATTCCAACTCACCTCCAAGGGTTCTTCAGAGTCTGAGGTGGTCGCAAATATCCCAGACAAGCCCCCAAATAAAAGATCCCAGCTCGAGTTTCAAGATGGCGCGTCCCAGGAAAAACCGATCCCGGACGAGCCCCCAAATGACAGAGACTCTTATTCACGTATTGGGAAATTGTGGACCCCAGACACAGAGAGACCATTTTGGATGAAATAAGCAAAGGCGAGGTTTATTACGGAGACGTATTACAGAGAACTCTGGGCCAACACGTATCCCGCACAAGAGACAGAGGTGTTGACCCTGAAAATTAAAAGGCAGGGGTTTATATAGGGAAAGCTAGGGGGTTTGGCGCAGTTACACACAATTGGCTAATTTTTGCCGTGGCTATAATTGATTGGCTCTTTCAAACAGACAACACAGGAGAAGACTGGGACGTACAGGATTTTAGAAGCTAGGGGCTTATCAGGGTTTGAAAGGCATCTGGTTAAGGTGTGACTCTGAGTAAGCTGTGGGAGGTGCCCTTCTGTATCTTAGTGTCCCGTCAGTCTTGGCTGTAGGTTAGGCCCTGCCCTGTCTGGATTTTGAAACTTATTCTTTTATTTTATATTTTAAACCTTTAATCTGTATAATTTTCTTTTCTCTCCCCTTTTCTGCACTCTCTGTCTCCTCCTTTTCTCTGCCTGTACTCCCATCTCAACTCCCCTTCCCATGCCCCTACATAAACTTTATTCTTTACAAGTCCCCATCTAATGACTGGTGTCTGAATGTACAGGGAAAGATGCCTCAGCAGGTGCCGGGTGAGGTATCCCCTCCCAGTACACTCTTTAATCATAACTTTGGCTGTTTTGACCAAGCAAGCTCAGTCATTCAACATGTTTTTCAGGGCAGGAGTGAGGATTACAAAGGAAAAGACAATTAGGCAATATTTAATATTACTCCAGTCAGTTCTGAGGCTGAAGTAGCTTTATTTTTCTCAGTCTGCTTTTATGTCACTTTAATTACATGCAGAATAACCAGATCAATTCTGAGTCAAGGTGATGAACAAAATCCTGTAAACCCCTTTTGGGGAGTAATCAGGATGACTAATACAAAAGGACTGCCACACAAGCTTCAGGTGAGCCTTCTCTGAGCTTTGCATTAACTCATATGTAAATGTTCTTAATCAGGGAGTATTTTCTTTGTTCAACCCAAAAGCAAGATTTCTGCCCAAGGATTTTTCTTTTGTTCTGATAATGTGAGATTCTTGCTAAGTGTCTAGAAGCACATAGCAACAGAAAGGTTCTCTACACTTTTTATAAAACACATCGATTCTAACAGGTGGAACTGTGCTGTATGGAAAGTAGAGAAGCTTGCGTGAAGCAAGCAGGAAAGAATACATTGTCATACTTCAGTGAAACCTCACCCTTCAGTACTGCGGAGGACCTGAGCTTCAGTGTCCATAGCAGTAATATCTCAATGATAGGGAGATACTTTATCATTGGATATCTCTTCATTTTAAACTGCCATTTTTTTTCAGGATGCGCACATGATATTTATTTGATTTTCAGTTTTTATGTATGTAATATGTGTGGGTATTTTGTCTGCATTTATGTGGTGTCCACATGTATATCTGTTTCTTAGAAAGCCAAAGAAGGTGTCAGATCATCTCGGTTGTGAGTTCACAGGTACTTGCTTGAATTGAACTTGGGTCCTTTGTGAGAATAGCCAATGCTCTCAACCACTGAGCCAATCTCCCTGGTTAAGCCATCCGTAAATAGGAGTTGGAAGTGCCATTTCCACATCTAGATACAAGGATAAAGAATTTCACTTGTATATCCCTTGCATGTGTGTACAGAACCTTCCAGGGATACCTGAAAAAGTCTTCCCAGTACAGGCCCAATACCTCTGAGATTTTCGCATCCTCACCCCAGCTTTAATCACCTTGATGGTGGCCTGAGCCGTTCAAAATGAAAGTAATAAAAAGTTCTAAAGAAGCCGTGGCTTTTTGTTTAGCTTTTGGTTCTTAGTGTCTTTGATGAAAAGCTGGATTATAGGAAAGAGTTTTTGAACATGATTTGGGATCATAGAATTCACATCCAACAAACTTGTGAGACTGGGCTCAGAGCTGGGGAGTGGAGACTCAGAATGTACTTGAGAACTGTCCAAAGCTACATCCCATTTCCCCTTGCAACTGCAAGAGAGGGAGAGACCATTTTCTGAGTTGTACTGTTTTGTAGTGCACTGGGCTTGGTAATGAGAAAGCGCAATGCCTTCATTTGCAGCCTCAGAATCCATGCTCTCCTATGTCATTTCCCCAAGTATCATGAGGGCAGGTGTGCACTGCCATAGCTCTAGCAGGAACTTGAAGATTTATGTATTCTGTTGTCTTCCTTATGGGCTGAGGCTCCATGTCAGTAGCATCTTTCAAGGCTGATCTTCTGCAGCTCTGAAACTTTTTTTAATGTAAATCAAGATTATTTTAAGTTTAAGTAGTGTTCTTAAACTACCACAACTTGATAAACAATGTGATTTCGTATAAGTCATCTTAAAAGTCTGAGGTTTGCTTTCATTCTTCTTGTTTTTTAATGAGTTGTTAAAAAGATGCAGCCTATTCTAACAGGATAAATATTTTTAACCATTTCAGGTTGAGTCAATGAAGGCTCACAAACGAGCAATAATCCTCATTGAGGAAAATGCACTGTCTACAAGGGAAAATGCACACACACAAACAAAAAGAACTGTGTAAAAATAACTAACTTATCTTGAACACATGGGCACTGGAGAAATTTTCCTGAACAAAACACCAATGGCTTATGCTCTAAGATCAAGAATTGACAAATGGGACCTCATAAAACTACAAAGCTTCTGTAAGGCAAAGGACACTGTGGTAGGACAAAATGGCAACCAACAGATTGGGAAAAGATCTTTACCAATCCTACAACAGATAGACGCCTTATATCCAAAATATACACAGAACTCAAGAAGTTAGACCGCAGGGAAACAAATAACCCTATTAAAAATGGGGTTCAGAGCTAAACAAAGAATTCACAGCTGAGGAATATCAAATGACTGAGAACCACCTAAAGAAATGTTCAACATCTTTAGTTATAAGGGAAATGCAAATCAAAACAACCCTGAGATTTCACCTCACACCAGTGCGATTGGCTAAGACCAAAAACTCAGGTGACAGAAAATTATGGAGAGGATGTGGAGAAAGAGGAACACAATTGTTGGTGGGATTGCAGACTGGTAAAACCATTCTGGAAATCAGTCTGGAGGTTCCTCAAAAATTGGACATTGAACTGCCTGAGGATCCAGCTATACCTCTCTTGTGCATATACCCAAAAGATGCCCCAACATATAAAAAAGACACATGCTCCACTATGTTCATAGCAGCCTTATTTATAATAGCCAGAAGCTGGAAAGAACCCAGATGCCCTCCAACAGAGGAATGGATAAAGAAAATGTGATACATCTACAGAATGGAATATTACTCAGCTATCAAAAACAATGACTTTAGGAAATTCCTAGGCAAATGTTTGGAACTAGAAAATGACATCCTGAATGAGGTAACCCAATCACAGAAAAACACACATGGTATGCACTCATTGATAAGTGGCTATTAGACCAAATGCTTGAATTATCCTAGATGCCTAGAAGAAATGAAACTCAAGACGGATGATCAAAATGTGAATGCTTCACTCCTTCTTGAAAAGGGGAACAAGAATACCCTTAGCAGGGAATAGGGAGGCAAAATGTAGAATACAGGCAGAAATAACACTCATTCTGAGTGTTCCCCACATTTGGCCCATACATATACAGCAACCCATTTAGATAAGATAGATGAAGCAAAGAAGTGCAGGCCAACAGAGACCAGATGTAGATCGCTCCTGAGAGACATAGCTGTAATACAGCAAATATAAAGGTGAACGCCAGCAGCAAACGACTGAACTGAGAACAGTACCCCCATTGAAGGAATCAGAGAAAGAACTGGAAGAGCTTGAAGGAGCTCGAGACCCCTTATGAACAAAAATGCCCAGCAACCAGATCTTCCAGGGACTAAGCCACTACCTAATGAGTATACATGGACTGACCCTGGACTCTGACCTCATTGATAGCAATGAAAATTCTAGTAACATCACAAGTGGAAGGGGAAGCCCATGGTCCTGCTAAGACTAAACCCCCAGTGAACGTGATTGTTGGGGGAGGGTGGCAATGGGTGGAGGATGGGGAGGGTAACACCCATAAAGTATTGGAGGGGAGGGATTAGGGGGATCATTGCCCGGGAAAGGGAATAACACTCTAAGTGTAAATAAGAAACACTCAAGTTAATAAAAAAAAGAAAAAGAAAAAAGAAAGTCATAGACAAAGTGAAGGAACTAGAAAATATCATCCTGTGTGAGACAAACAAATCACAGAAAAACACACATGGTATGCAATCACCAAATGTGTGTATTGGCTCAAAAGCTCAAATTACTCATGATACCGTCCACAGACCACTAGAAGATCAAGAAAAGAAACCCAATATATGCTTGCTTCAGTCCTTTTTAGAAGGGGGAAAATATCTATTATTCTACAGCAGAGACTGAAGGAATGCCATTCAGATCATGCAGTTCATGTGGCATATATATATATATATATATATATATATATATATATATATATATATATATATAAAATCAGCCACCAAAACTAGATAAGATTGATGAAGCTAAGAAGTGCATGCTGACAGGAACCAGATATAGATCTTCCCTGAGAGACACAGCTAGACCATATCAAATACAGAAGTGAATGCTAGAGGCAAACCAGTCCACTGAAACAGACCTCCTGTTGGGAGATTTTGAGAAAGGACTACAAGAGGTGAAGGGGATTTCAACCCCACAAGAACTACAATGCCAATGAACCAGAGCTACTGGTACCAAACCAATATTCAAAGTCCTTACATGGACAGACCTAGAGATCCTACTTCATATGTGGCAGAGGATGGCCTTGTTGGACACCAATGGAAGGAGAAGCCCATTGTCCTCCCTGTCTTTGACTCCCAGTTAAAGAGAAGGTCAAGGGGCAGTAAGGGGGGTTAATAGAAAAAGGGGAGGAGACTTTTTAGGCTCTAATGTACAGGAACCTGGGAAATAAAAGGACATTTGAAATGTAAATATGGAAATTTCCAATTAAAAAGCAAAAAAAATTGCTGAAAAAATTAAAAATGAAGGAAAGAAAAGAAATGAAAACTGCCAGCTAATCACACGTATTGACTCAGAAATCTTAAGGGTAATTGTCAGGGAATGCTAATCAGAGTAATAGTAGTGAAAAGAGCGAGATGATGAAGCCTCAACTAGAAGCACTTCTCCCTTCCAGATTTCAGTGTCAGACACAAAGTGCACTATAGGAGTCCAAAGCATAGAGGATTTTACACTGAGCTGTAGACACAATACTTTCCTTTGCCTTCTTCCTTAGCACCTTTTTGTTCTGGGCAAAAAGAATAAAAGCCTTGAGCTCTCAGAAAAACTACTTTGTCCTTCCCAAAACATGGCTTTTGGAATAAAGAAATTAATGATAAAAACTCTATGAATTCCAGGAACCATAACAAGCAGGGAAGTCTACATTTCTGAGAGACTCCCAGCTACTGATTCCTATATGTGGAAGGCTAAGTTTTAGGCTATCTCTTCGAGGAATCCACTCAACCCCTAAACAGTACTCAGTGATCTTTCCCATGGAGCACATATTTCTTCCTTTTTTATACCAAGACAGAAGGCCAGCTTCCTTCTCCCTATCTCTGCTCCTCGCTGTTCTCACTCCCAAATGGGGAGTGGTTGGGGGATGTTAGCAGGGAAACCAGGAAAGGGAATAATCCTCGAAATGTAAATAAGAATTATTTAAGTTAATAAAAAAATTAATAAAAAATATATTTGTCGCAGCAGCAAAAGATTCAAGCATCTTATATTTTCCAAGGGAAATCTGGCTATACTGACTATGACAAACAAATAAAGCAGCAGCAGAAATGTTTGTGGATCTTGAGTCTCTGCTGATCTTCAATTCCCTGAGAGCAGCACAGCATAGAACTTCTCTATTTCCAGGCTACTGACAGAAGCCTGGCTGTTTCTACTATGTTGTGCAACTCCTGCCATTTCCAGTTTGTTATGACAACTCTACAGAACTGATCTACTAGTGTATTCATGAAATGTTTTCTAATGGAATAGCTGCCTCTGCTAACATGTGAACTGAAATTCTGATTTCCAGACAACACAGATGGGAGTTTCTCCAATGAACCTTTCTAAGCAGGGCCACCACCACCACTCCACAATGTCCCCCCATCCTTTCTTTTACCTCGGTTGGGTGGAGGACTACAAAGGAGGTTAAAGCTTTTAAGAGTCATCATCAAACATAGATATTTGGAAAAAATAAAGTTTTAGTTTGAAGTGTTATAAGCTGCGGGCTGTGCTTGGAGTGGAATATTACTCAGGCATTTGATGTGTGCTTCATCGCAGGACCCTGAGGATACCAAGTTAACTGCAAAATGACAGGGATTCTCAGGTTCTGTACATATCAGTGAATATAAAATTTTCATCAATAGTGTCAAGAAGCAGGAAGTTTGGAGTCTGGGGAAGGGAGAAAAAAAGATGGTTCCTCTGTGCAAAATGCATGGCATCTCAGCTTCATAAATTCAAATAGAACTGGATCAGAGAGGGAGTGACAGACACACTCCAGATGTTGTAAGCACTATACCAAAAATGATAAAGAGCTAAGTTTTGTGCTGTACATATTTTGTTATCAAACCACACCAAAGAAAACGAAAAAACGAATAAAGAACCATGAGTATGTACAAAGGTCCACTGGAAGAACTTTGTCTGAGGCTCACAATATTCAACACTAAATGAATAATATAAAATAAATGATGACCACTCACTCATGGAGCTGGACACAAAGTAAACTTAGTGATAGTATTTTGAAAAAGCATTGAATCCCATGGCATGTGTTCATTGTGTAATATGTTGAAAATATTTGCATGCTATTTTTCATTCAGAGGTTACATGTTTTTAGTCATTTGTTTGAACATTCAGCTTCATGAGGTCCAGGCTCACTAACCATTGTATTCCTGATGCAAGGACAGCACTGACAGCAGTGAATTATAATGAGATCTTGTCCAGTGAAAGAGGAAAGAACTGAGTGACTAAACTACCAATCAAAGAGTTCACAGGTAGGGATCCATGGCTTCAGCCACATATATAGTAGAGGATGGCATTGTCTGGCATCAATAGGAGGAAAGGACTTATCCTATGAAGTCTTTTTCCCTAGTGAAGGGGAATGCCAGAGTTTTGAGGTGTGAGTGGGCAGGCAGGATTGGTAGCGAACTCACAGAAGCATGGGGAGGGTCAATTGGAGAGACTGGATCCAGGAAAAGGTATAACATTTGAAATGTAAATGCATAAAATATCCAATTAAAAAAGAAGGAAATAAGTGGGAAAGGAACAGGAAGCTTACCTCAAAGAAATGAGAGAGCTTCTAGATGCTGGTTTAAGTTAAAAGATTCAAGAATCTTTGTTATGTATGAAAGGCAAGGGTCAGAAGACTATAACTTTCATGTTTTTAAAGAAATGTAATGAAATAATAGTTCCATTTTCTTATATGAACACACAGAATTATTGGAAAGAAAAATAGACAGCAGTTTTTATTGATTTTATTGGTTAAAGAATCATTGGCATATCTTCCAATATAGCTTAAAACACTCTCACAAAGATTTTTATGGGATAAGACAGCAATAGAGAGTTTTGGGTCAATGTTGGGATAAAGGTATCTTCCATGTATTTTCAGTCACATAGAAACTTCCTTTTAAACTGTGAAAATATAAAATTATTAATTGATTGAATGCAATCCTAAGAATATAATTCCTTACATGAAGGAGTACTGTCTGTGTATATTACTTTCACACTTAGAATAATATTAGGAGATGAATTCATTTAAAAAAATTGTTAAAAGTGCTGTGGTATAGTGGTATAATACAGCATCTAAAGTCTTACAGTCTTGGATGGAATACTGGCTCTCCATTAAAGCAAATAAGAATATAAAGAGAGACCAGAAGTTCTACACCTACGGATCATGGCCCGCAGCAGCTCTCTGCTCCCAGACCCCATGGGAGAGAGACCTTACTGCCTGGTCAGGTGGGCACACCTGAGGCTGCAGAGCGAAAGACACCACCATCACTGCCCACCCCTGCCCACATCCCTGGCCCAAGAGGAAACTGTATAAGGCCTCTGGGTTCCTGTGGGGAAGGACCCAGGAGCGGCAGGACCCCTGCGCCTGAGACACCACCAGAACCTGAAGGAACAAACCAGATAAACAGTTCTCTGCTTCGGGAAATGGCAGCGCAGATCTTCATGGTTGCTGCCGCAGCAGAGAGCTCATGGGCAGCACCTCGCGAGCAAATTTGAGCCTTGGGACCACAGGTAATACCAACTTTTCTGCTGCAAGAGACCTGCCTGGTGAACTCGGGACACACAGAGTCAGAATTCCTCTAGGACCAGGCACTTCCAGTGTTTCCCGGGAGTCCCACACCCATGGATCCTGGCCAGCAGCAGCTCTCTGCTCCCAGACCCCTTGGGAGAGAGACTTCACCGCCTGGTAAGGTAGGCACTCCTGAGGCTGCAGAACAGAAGAGACCACCAACACTGCCCACCCCGGCCCACATCCCTGACCCAAAAGGATACTGAGTTCTCGTGGGGGAGGGTGCAGGAGCGACAGAACTCCTGTGCCTGAGACACCGCTGGAACCTGAAGGAACAGACTGGATAAACAATTCTCTGCACCCAAATCACATGGGAGGGAGAGCTAAATCTTCAGAGAGGCAGACACACCTGGGAAACCAGAAAAGACTGCACTCTGCACACATTACTGATTCTAGAGGAAAACACCAAACACCATCTGGAACCCTGGTGCACTGAAGCTCCTGGAAACGGTGGTGCAGATCTTCCTGATTGCTGCCGCCAGATGAAGCTTGTGGGCAGAGCCTCTGAACATGAGCCTTGGGACCACGGGTATGACCAACTTTCTGCTGCAAGTGACCTGTAGATAGGAAAAACTACACGCCAGAAAGCAGAACACTCTGTCCCAATAACAGGCAGAAAGAAAACAGGAAAACAGGTCTATAGCACTCCTGCCACACAGGATTATAGGACAGTCTAGCCACTGTCGCAAATAGCAGAACAAAGTAACACAAGAGATAATCTGATGGCGAGAGGCAAGCTCAGGAACACAAACAACAGAAACCAAGACTACATGGCACCATCAGAGCCAAATTCTCCCATCAAAACACACATGGAATATCCAAACACACCAGAAAGCAAGATCTAGTTTCTAAATCATATTTGATCATGATGCTGGAGGACTTCAAGAAAGACGTGAAGAACTCCCTTAGAGAAACACAGGAAAACATTAATAAACAAGTAGAAGCCTACAGAGAGGAATAAAAAAAAAATACCTGAAAGAATTCCAGGAAAACATAAATAAACAAGTAGAAGCCCATTGAGAGGAGACACAAAAATCCCTGAAAGAATTCCAGGAAAACACAATATAACAGTTGAAGGAATTAAAAATGGAAATAGAAGCCATCAAGAAAGAACACATGGAAACAACCCTGGTTATAGGAAACCAAAAGAAGAGACAAGAAGCTTTAGATACAAGCTTCACCAACAGAATACAAGAGATGGAAGAGAGAATCTCAGGAGGAGAAGATTCCATAGAAATCATTGACTCAACTGTCAAAGATAATGTAAAGCGGAAAAAGCTAGTGGTCCAAAACTTACAGGAAATCCAGGACTCAATGAGAATGTAAAACCTAAGGATAATAGGTATAGAAGAGAGTGAAGACTCCCAGCTGAAAGGACCAGTAAATATCTTCAACAAGATCATAGAAGAAAACTTCCCTAACCTAAAAAAAGAGGTACCCATAGGCATACAAGAAGCCTACAGAACTCCAAATAGATTGGACCAGAAAAGAAACACCTCCCGTCACATAATAGTCAAAACACCAAACGCACAAAATAAAGAAAGAATATTAAAAGCAGTAAGGGAAAAAGGTCAAGTACCATATAAAGGAGACCTATCAGAATCACACCAGACTTTTCGCCAGAAACTATGAAGGCCAGAAGATCCTGGACTGATGTCATACAGACCCTAAGAGAACACAAATGCCAGCCCAGGTTACTGTATCCTGCAAAACTCTCAATTAACATTGATGGAGAAACCAAGATATTCCATGACAAAACCAAATTTACACAATATCTTTCTACAAATCCAGCACTACAAAGGATAATAAATGGTAAAGCACAAAATAAGGAGGCAAGCTATACCCTAGAAGAAGCAAGAAACTAATTTTCTTGGCAACAAAACAAAAAGAAGAAAAGCACACATACATAACCTCACATCCAAATATGAATATAACAGGAAGCAATAATCACTATTCCTTAATATCTCTCAACATCAATGGACTCAACTCCCCAATAAAAAGACATAGATTAACCAACTGGATACACAACGAGGACCGTGCATTCTGCTGCCTTCAGGAAACACACCTCAGAGACAAAGACAGAAACTACCTCAGAGTGAAAGGCTGGAAAACAACTTTCCAAGCAAATGGTCGGAGAAGCAAGCTGGAGTAGCCATTCTAATATCAAATAAAATCACTTTTCAACTAAAAGTCATCAAAAAAGATAAGAAAGGACACTTCATATTCATCAAAGGAAAAATCCACCAAGATGAACTCTCAATCCTAAATATCTATGCCCCAAATACAAGGGCACCTACATACGTAAAAGAAACCAAACTAAAGCTCAAAACACACATTGCACCTCACACAATAATAGTAGGAGATTTCAACACCCCACTCTCATCAGTGGACAGATCATGGAAACAGAAATTAAACAGAGACGTACACAGTCTAAGAGAAGTCATGAGCCAAATGGACTTAACAGATATTTAGAGAACATTCTACCCTAAAGCAAAAGGATATACCTTCTTCTCAGCACCTCATGGTACTTTCTCCAAAATTGACCATATAATTGGGCAAAAAACGGGCCTCAACAGGTACAGAAAGATAGAAATAATCCCATGTGTGCTATCGGACCACCACGGCCTAAAACTGGTCTTCAATAACAATAAGGGAAGAATGCCCACATATATGTGTAAATTGAACAATGCTCTACTTAATGATAACCTGATCAAGGAAGAAATAAAGAAAGAAATTAAAAACTTTTTAGAATTTAAAGAAAATGAAGGTACAACATACCAAAAGTTATGGGACACAATGAAAGTTGTGCTACGAGGAAAACTCATAGCGCTGAGTGCCTGCAGAAAAAAACAGGAAAGAGCATATGTCAGCAGCTTGACAGCGCATCTAAAAGCTCTAGAACAAAAAGAAGCAAATAAACCCAGGACGAGTAGAAGGCAAGAAATAATCAAACTCAGAGCTGAAATCAACCAAGTAGAAAAAAAAGGACCATAGAAAGAATGAACAGAACCATGAGTTGGTTCTTTGAGAAAATCAACAAGATAGATAAACCTTTAGCCAGACTAACGAGAGGACACAGAGAGTGTGTCAAATTAACAAAATCAGAAATGAAAAGGGAGACATACAGATTCAGAGGAAATTCAAAAAACATCAGATCTTACTATTAAAGCCTATATTCAACAAAACTTGAAAATCTGCAGGAAATGGACAATTTCCTAGACAGATACCAGGTACCGAACTTAAATCAGGAACAGATAAACCAGGTAAACAACCCCATAACTCCTAAGGAAATAGAAGCAGTATTTAAAGGTCTCCCAACCAAAAAGAGCCCAGGTCCAGACGGGTTTAGTGCAGAATTCTATCAAACCTTCATAGAAGACCTCATACCAATATTATCCAAACTATTCCACAAAATTGAAACAGATGGAGCACTACCGAATTCCTTCTACGAAGCCACAATTACTCTTATACCTAAACCACACAAAGACACAACAAAGAAAGAGAACTTCAGACCAATTCCCCTTATGAATATCGACGCAAAAATACTCAATAAAATTCTGGCAAACCGAATCCAAAAGCACATCAAAACAATCATCCACCATGATCAAATAGGCTTCATCCCAGGCATGCAGGGATGCCTTAATATATGGAAAACCATCAACGTGATCCATTGTATAAACAAACTGAAAGAACAAAACCACATGATCATTGCATTAGATGTTGAGAAAGCATTTGACATAATTCAACACCCCTTCATGACAAAAGTCGTGGAAAAAATAGGAATTCAAGGCCCATACCTAAACATAGTAAAAGCCATATAAAGGAAACCAGTTGCTAACATTAAACTAAATGGAGAGATACTTGAAGAAATCCCACTAAAATCAGGGACTAGACAAGGCTGCCCACTCTCTCCCTACTTATTCAATATAGTTCTTGAAGTTCTAGCTAGAGTAATCAGACAACAAAAAGAGGTCAAGGGAATACAGATCGGAAAAGAAGAAATCAAAATATCACTATTTGCAGATGATATGATAGTATATTTAAGTGATCCCAAAAGTTCCACCAGAGAACTACTAAAGCTGATAAACAACTTCAGCAAAGTGGCTGTGTATAAAATTAACTCAAATAAATCAGTAGCCTTCCTCTACACAAAAGAGAAACAAGCCGAGAAAGAAATTAGGGAAACAACACCCTTCATAATAGACCCAAATAATATAAAGTACCTCGGTGTGACTTTAACCAAGCAAGTTAAATATTTGTACAATAAGAACTTCAAGACACTGAAGAAAGAAATTGAAGAAGACCTCAGAAGATGGTAAGATATCCCATGATCATGGATTGGCAAGATTAATATAGTAAAAATGGGCATTTTACCAAAAGCGATCGACAGATTCAATGCAATCACCATCAAAGTATCAATCCAATTCTTCAAAGAGTTAGAGAGAACAATTTGCAAATTCATCTGAAATAACAAATACCCAGGATAGATAAAACTATCCTCAACAATAAAAGGACTTCAGGGGGAATCACTATCCCTGAACTCGAGAAGTATTACAGAGCAATAGTGATAATAACTGCATGGTATTGGCACAGAGACAGACAGATAGACAAATGGAATAGAATTGAAGACCCAGAAATGAACCCACACACATACGGTCACTTGATTTTTGACAAAGGAGCCAATACGATCCAATGTAAAAAAGATATTATTTTCAGCAAATGGTGCTGCTTCAACTGGAGGTCCACATTTAGAAGAATGCAGATAGATACATGCTTATCACCCTGTACAAAGCTTAAGTCCAAGTGGATCAAGGAACTCCATATCAAACCAGAAACACTCAAACTAATAGAAGAAAGCTAGGGAAGCGTCTGGAACACATGGGCACTGGAAAAAATTTCCTGAACAAAACACCAATGGCGTATGCTCTAAGATCAAGAATCGACAAATGGAATCTCATAACACTGCAAATCTTCTGTAAGGCAAAGGACACTGTGGTTAGGACAAAACAAAATGGTAACCAACAGATTGGGAAAAGATCTTTACCAATCTTACAACAGATAGAGGCCTTATATCCACAATATACAAAGAACTCCAGAAGTTAGACCGCAGGCAGACAAATAACCCTATTAAAAAATGGGGTTCAGTGCTAAACAAACAATTCACAGCTGAGGAATGCCGAATGGCTGACAAACACCTAAAGACATGTTCAACATCTTTAGTCATAAGGGAAATGCAAATGAAAGCAACCCTGAGATTTCACCTCACACAGGTGAGAATGGCTAAGATCAAAAACTCAGGTGACAGCAAATGTTGGCGAGGATGCAGAGAAAGATGAACACTCGTCCATTGTTGATGGGGTTGCAGACTGGTACAACCATTCTGGAAATCAGTCTCAATGTTCCTCAGAAAATTGGACATTGAACTGTCTGAGAATCCAGCTGTACCTCTCTTGGGCATATTTCCAAAAGATGCCCCAACTTATAAAAAAGACACGTGCTCCCTTATGTTCATCACAGCCTTATTTATAATAGCTAGAAGCTGGAAAGAACCCAGATGACCCTCAACAGAGGAATGGATACATAAAATGTGGTACATCTACACAATGGAATATTACTCAGCTATCAAAAACAATGACTTTATGAAATTCGTAGGCAAATGGTTGGAACTGGAAAATATCATCCTGAGTGAGCTAACCCAATCACAGAAAGACATACATGGTATGCATTCATTGATAAGTGGCTATTAGCCCAAATGCTTGAATTACCCTAGATGCCTAGAACAAATGAAACTCTAGACGGATGATCAAAAAGTGAGTGCTTCACTCCTATTTTAATAGGGGAACAAGAATACCCTTGGCAGGGAAGAGAGAGGCAAAGATTAAAATAGAGACTGAAGGAACACCCATTCAGAACCTGTCCCACATATGTCCCATACAAATATAGCCACCCAGTTAGACATGATGGATGAAGCAAAGACGTGCAGACAGGAGCCGGATGTAGATCTCTCCTGAGAGACACAGCCAGAATACAGCAAATACAGAGGCGAATGCCAGCAGCAAACCACTGAACTGAGAATAGGACCCACGTTGAAGGAATCAGAGAAAGAACTGGAAGAGCTTGAAGGGGCTCGAGACCCCATATGTACAACAATGCCAAGCAACCAGAGCTTCTAGGGACTTAGCCACTACCTAAAGACATGGACTGACCCTGGACTCTGACCTCATAGGTAGCAATGAATATCCTAGTAAGAGCACCGGTGGAAGGGGAAGCCGTGTGTCCTGCTAAGACTGAACCCCCAGTGAACTAGACTGTTGGGGGGAGGGCGGCAATGGAGGGAGAGTGGGGAGGGGAACACCCATTAGGAAGGGGATGGGGGGTATGTTTGCCCAGAAACCGGGAAAGGGAATAACACTTGAAATGTATATAAGAAATACTCAAGTTAATAAAAAAAAAGAATATAAAGAGACTAGTGCCTCTGAGAAAACACTCACTAAAAATATAAAATGTCCTTATACATTTAAAAGAATACTATAACTATTTTAGATCTTCTAAAAGGACATAAGGATGATCATTTTAGAATGGGTTCATAGTGCCATACCATATATGTTATTTAAAATTTAAAGCTCACATGTGTTAAGTTTTGTTTGGTCTGAACTGTTTTCAAGCTAGCAGGCATTAATCTTCTACCTGAATTACTGCTTTAATTCTAATTGACTGATTATTATTGCAACCTTCTACGTTGCCACATTTTTGTCTGCTCTGTGATAGCAACAACCATTTGTTTGCAGGTGTATTTGTCAAACATGTAGAGCCAGAATTAATCTGGTGTGTTACGGTGAATGGAATTGCAACAATACCTAAGGATTACAGGATACATTTTGATATTAAGTACAGGCATAAAGGAAACTCTGTAGTACATATATTTTTGCAAAATTTGTTTATAAATATTTTGAGATAAAAATGTACAGTGATGTTATTTGAGAAAATGAGAATACCAGATTGGTAAACTGCCAGAAAATATAAGATACTTATTCTGAATTGCAAGGGAATGCTAAATCAAAATTAACAAAAGTAATTTGATGGGATGCCTAATGTTTATGCAATATTTCTATGTCAAAGAATTATACCCTGATTTTAGAACTCCTCTGTACATTAAAGAGCAAAACGAACAAACTGCATTTTATTTCTTGTAGGGCAGTAAAGAAAGAACACAAAAGGTATCCTTTTAAATTTTTTTAAACTAATTTTGCATTAGATAAATATATCCTTCAATAAGGGTAGAATGACTTTTTTCTAAAGTACTTTTGCTAACTTGAGACATCCAAAAATGCATTTGCTTTCTTTTTCCAAAAGCCAATACCAATGTACATGAAGAAACACCATCAGTAGTGAGAAAGATAATTGCTACAGTTCTTCAATAATCATTTTCTTTGGTAAATGGAATTTTTTCCAGGTGTTTCAAAATTTATCTAACTATTGTCATTTCTATCAGTAGATGTTGAAGAAACCATCATATAAACAAATGCAATTCACTGCTACAGTAAAATCTCATTAAAGCAAAACCATATCCGCAAGCTATAGGAACATTTCCAAGCAATTCCAATTGACATTCTTATACAAATTCTTTTTATAATAAATGTAGTAATCAAAATACACCCATACAAAAAGTAATATCTTTGGAGTTACGTTCACATTAAATGCAAACTTTCTCTCTAGCTATAGAGTCTTATTAATTAAACTATTATTCCTTTGGAAGGAATAAAAGAGAATATGGATTGTTTTGGATAGCAGGCATCAATCAGAAGCATCAACCTCTTTGTGGTAGTCTAATAGTTATGAATTTCATTTCTTCCATGAATGTTTAAACAAGATTCTTCACTTTTTGTTCCCATTTTCTTGATCTGTTTCCGGATATCACAGATCCAATAAGGGTTGGATTAAAAAGTGTTCACTATGTCATGATAATAAAATTAGTCTTATAAGAAATACTCAAGTTAATAAAAAATAAATAAACTTAGTATTAGAAATTCCCTATTTATTGTTACCTCTGAATAAGGAAGTTTGAGTCAGATCATGCAACTTGACTCCACAGAGTTGTCATCCATCTCTAATTAGGATTTGCACACTTTTGTCCATAATACCATGTCTTAGCTAGAGTTTCTATTGCTGTTATGAAATACCAAGACCAAAAAGGGAAAAAAGAAAGTTGGGGAAGAAAGTGTTTATTTTAGTTTACATTATCTTTTGTTATATTTTATTTAATAGAATTTTAGAATCCAGATTTCATTACTCTCCCAGCCCATACTCTGACTGTTCTACATCACATATGTACTCCCCTCATGCCCATCTGAATGAAGCTGTCTCCCACTCCACCCCCAGTATACTAGACCACTCCACTCCCTGGGGACACAAGTCTCTTAACTGTTAAGTGCATCTTCTATTGTTGTGTCCAGAACCAGCACTCCAGTTTTACAGACCTCATATTAGCTGGTTCATGATGCCACATTGATGGCTCAGTGTCTGAATAAAACACTGGGGTCCAGGTTAGTTAACACTGCTGGTCCTCCTACAGGGTTGCTCCCCTCCTCAGCTTCCTCCAGCTTTTCCCTATATCGACCAGAGGTCTTAGCAGCTTCTGTTCATTGGCTGAGTGTAATTGCCTACATCTGACTCTTTCAGCTGGTTGTTGGGTCTTTCAGAAGGCAGTCATGTCAGGTCCATTTTGTGAACATGACAAAGCATGAGTATTAGTATCAGGCCTTAGTGGCCTCTGCTTAATCTGGTTCCCAGATATGGTGGTTCACTGGAATTCCTTTTAGTCAGGCTCTTCTCTGGTTTTGTCACTGAAGTTCTTTCAGACAGGACCAAATATGGGTCAGAGTTTTGATGTGTGGATCGCAACCTTATCCCTCACTTGATGCTCTCTCTTCCTTCTGGAGGTAGTCTCTACAAGTTCCTCTAACCACTCTTGGACATTTCACTGAGTCCTGAAATTCTCTTACCTCTCAGATCTCTGGAATATTCTAGAGGCACCCGCCACCTCCAACCTTTTAGCTCCTGAGGTTGCCTGTTTCCATTCATTCTGCTGGCATTCAGGGCTTCAGTCCTAATACCCACCAATACCTGACCATGTTCCCCTCTTTCCCTTATTGTCTCCTTTCTCACTCAGGTCCCTCACTCTTCCCTCCTGT